>NC_048901.1:23788059-23795577 GCF_011077185.1 Oxyura jamaicensis | reverse complement strand
GTGGCCGTGGGTGCCGAGCATCCTTTGGGTGGGGAGAGGGGGTCTGGGTGCTGCGGGGGGGTGCCACCTGCCTGGGGAATGGCATTTTGGGGGCTCGATCGCCTGGGGAGGTTGTTGCCCCCCCAGATATCCGCGTGCTGCGGCGGTGCTGAGAGGCAAACGCGTGCGGACGTGCGGTGGAGGGCGTGCTGCAGAATGCCCCCGCGGCACTGCCGGCCGGCGGAGATGGGCCCCGAGAGACGGGGCTCTGGCCAGGGCAGCATCACAGCCTCGGGTTCCCCTCAGCTGCCTTTAACCCAATTTCAGCCCGTGTCTCAAAACAAAATACCACCATCGTCAAATACATCACGAAGGGAAAAGATACCGCTGCAAGCGTATGTATATATGGAGAGAAAAGGGTTCAGAAGCTTTTGCAGTGCATGTTTTCGACCTAGCAAAGGCTTCTGGAAACAAATTTCCCTTTTTAGCTCCTTTGGAAAAAGAAAAAATAATCCCGTTTATTCATTCCCCGCTCGAGGGGATCTGGTTTTGCTGCAGCTCCGAGCCTGTTGCTCTCGTACCTCAATAAATGGTGCCATTGTTTCTGCACGGCGGATGTTTTCCCAGCACGCTGACACCCCGGGGCTCCCGGCTGCACCGCCGGCCCCGGGGGAGCGGGTGCCCGGTGCCCGGTGCCTGGCATCCAGAGGCCGTGCCGGCCTGTTCAGCTTCCCGGCGTGCTGCTGCCCCGGTTTTGTGCCGTGGCAGCAGCGCTGCGTTTGATCTGTTTTAATCTCCGCTTGTTTACGAACTGCTTTCTCTCCTCCGGAACGATAAATATTAGAGTGGAAGCAGGCAGAAAAAATGCAGAGCTCGCGGAAACGGTCCTTTGAATGTAATCTGTCCCAAAACACTGCAAAGAGACAGAGGAACCCTGCCCCCCAGGCCCATTAACCTACAGGCCAAGTTTTAATCCCCCTGTGGCTGACGATCCCGGGTTTGGGACCGAACGGGAGGCAGAAACGATGGGAAAATGATGGGATTTTGGCGGCCGCCCTGGGTGCTGCGGGGGGAGGAGGGTGGCGGTGTGTAGCTGCGCTCCTCGCATCCCTGCCCACATGCCTTTCCGGAGCTGCTTGGGATTTCTGAGAGCTGCAAAACAAATAGAGGAACAAGCCAGCGCGCTGGGAGAAGCCGAGGATGTGTTTGGTTTAGAGGAATCTGGCAGAAAAGCTCTGACCCGAGAGCGGCTGGGAGAAGAGCCCCGCAGCAGGAGGGTGCCGGGCTGGTTGGGGTTGGGGACCCGCTCGCTTCGAGCTCAGCCTGGTTCCCCCGTGGCCAGGAGTCCCCAGCGCCTTCCCTGGGCCACTGCCCGGTGTCAGCAGGTGGCCGCTGCCCTCCCTGTCCCTGGGGGCCGGGGTTGGCAGTGCCAGCTCCCGTCCAGCTGCGCGCTCCGGTCTTGGTGTGCCCATGGGGCTTCTCGTGATATCCGTGGCCACCACCTCCAGCAACGGGGATTTTCTAAAAACTGATAGAAGAACACCCCGTACAGACCTCTGCGGGATGGCTAAATGAGGACACGCAGCCTGAAGGCCACAGATAAACCGAGCATTAGGAAAAAAAAGGAAAAAAAAGTAATTTCCTCTTAGTTATTTCATTCCCTGTTTCGTACCCTTTAATTTTCCCGTGCCAAATATTTTGTTCAGGGCTCCATTTTTCTCCTGCGATTTGACAAGGACGAGGCCAGCTCTTGCACGTTAGGTGAGGTTCAGTGGGGTCCTGAGCTTGCACAGAAGGAAAGCACAGCGTGCAAATCCAGCCTGGAGCACCGAAATGAAGGTGCAGTCGTTGGCTTTTGTCCTAACGTGTGTTTGAGCAGCACTACGCGGGCTTGCAGCCCGAGTCGGCGTTTCAGCTTGTCTCCTGAGCGCCTATTTTCAGCGTTGCCCACGAGGTGCAGCACTGCAGGCCTCAAAACCTGGCTCCTCGGGCTGTTGCCGGGCTCATCCCTGCTTCTTTTGCCTTTCGGCAAAGCGTTGGACGTGCTCAGGTGGGCGCCTGCCAAGGGAGGGCACGGGCGGCCTCGTCCCTCCGCTTGCCGTGCTGTGTTTTAACAACTCTGCAGTGCAGGGGCACGGCGGTCGGGAGGGACTCCTCACAGGAGGCTTATTCAGACCTTTACGAGAAGATAAATGTTCCGTGACGCCATGCTGGTGAGATCTCTGTGAATGATCCACCTCACAAATATCCGTGGGGAGGGTGCAAGCGGCCGGTGCTGCCTGTGTGCAGCCCGCGAGGCGGAGGCCACCTTTAGATCCCAGCTGGGCACCCGCAGAGGCTTTCTGGGGAGAGTTTTGAGTGCTTTTCATTGAAATTCACCGGGACTTTGGTTTTGTATCTAGTAACTCGGTAACCAGCGGTGTTGGGAAGCTGATGCTGAGCAGCAAGGGGCTGCAGGCTTTTCTCTGAGCCTCCCCCAGTGGAGGAGGCTGACGTGCGCCAGCAACGTTCAGCTTTTTATTGACCCAAACAAACGTTACGTATGCGTGGCCTGGTTAAATTTAGATACTCGCGGGCTCGTGAGCCATCGGCATGTTTAAACCACGAAGCAGCCTGTTTCCTTGCCTTGCCTGAGCCAACTGGAAGGCTGGACTCATCCTTACCACGGGGACACCGTGGCACTGGCTGGGGCTGCACGCTCCCCGTTGCACAGCCCCGAGCCGCTCTAGCCGTGCCCGTTACAAGTTTTCCTTTTGTGCTATAAAAAGAAAAGCGGCCTCAGGTGGTTCTGGCAGCTTCTCCCCAGTGCTCCCATCGCCCGCCGCTGAATGGAGGAGCAGCCGCCGTAACCATGGAGCCGCCTCGCAGCTGATGCAATCTGACGTGCGCTTCCCCCGTACCCAGGAGGGCTCTTGGCAGCCGGCGATGCCCAAGCCGAGCGTACCTTGAGCACGGCCCCGTGCTGCTGCTTTGGTTCGCGTGAGCCCGCCCTGGGTGCCGTGGGTGCCTCTCAAGAGGACGCCGGTTGCCGGAGGGACGGCCGTGGGGCTGGTGCTGCGCATCCCTAGTGGCCTTTGGCATCGTGTGGGGAAGGAGCGGACACCAGCGGCTGGCTCCCTGCGCTGGGACGCCCACCAAGGGTCCCCATCTTGGGGCTGAGCTCTCTCCGGAGCTCAGAATGATTTTCTCTCTGGTCGTGGGCAGGGGGCTGCTGGAGGCTGGGCAGCTGGCAGGGCCATAACACGGGGCTGCACGGCTCCATCACCCCAACGGCACCGCAGGCTGCGGGATTCCAGCTGTGAGCCCTTCCCTTCCCTTGTTTGCTGCCTTCCCTCCCTGGGAGCTCCCAGGCTGATGGTGTCTGCAAAATCCCCCCCCAAAAAAATAAAAAATAAAAAACCTTTTTTTGAAGAAATGAGGGCCGGGGCGTACCAGTGGGTGCCATGGGCCTCATTGTACTCCGAACAAAGGTGCTCGGAGAAAGCAAGGCACGTTATCGCAGCGGACGTCAGGGTCCCCATTGTCAGGAGAGGAAGTTAATTTTAGGAGCAGCGGGAAGTGACACGGTGAGTCAGCGCTGGGGGGACCGAAAATAACGAAATGCCCGGATAGCAGCAATTCCCAACCGAGGCAAGGAGCTACAAAGCACCGTCCTGGGAAAGTAATTGGATTAAACAACGTGTTAGTATTTTTTTCCTGACGCTTCAGGGCAGAGTGAGGCGTAATTTGTGTGTCACCGGAGAGGTGAACTCCGCACAACGTGCGGTTGGGGTGGGATGAAGTCAGTGGGGCTTGGCTCCACCATTTAGGCTGTGGGGCTGTTGCAGCTCTGGGTCCGACAGACCCACAGCTGGGTCCCTCTGCGGTGGGAGCGCCACGTTTTGAGGCTCGCAGGGCAAACAGGACGTGAGGTCCATCCTCCGAAGGGTCCCCTATATAACCGCGTGTCCGGAGCTGCGCTCGCACGCACCGCTTCCGTCCAGCTCCTGCGGGGCGGGTGGCGAGCCCAGGCTGCTGGGGCTCCGCTCGCTACCTCCTAGAAACCTTTTTTTTGCACCTGAAAGCCGCTTTGGGCCGGGAACACCCTGCTGGGAGCTCCCTGCTACCGGCAAGGGACCCACTCCCCGCTGCCAGCTCGTGCTGGGACAATCCCCGGGGAGAAAACCCCATCCCCTGGCAGCACCGGCCCGGCTCTGACATAAGACACCGGGATTTTTCCTGCCCTTGCGCAGCCGGCGAGGGCTTGGGGCTATTTTTACCCAGCGCTGCCAGTGGCTGGAGGGAGCCCTCGGCTTTCCTCCACCGGCTCCCTCTAATCAGCCCCGGCCGCTGCCTTTGACTTTATTAGGGCAAGCCCCGCGCTCAGCGGCCGCAGGCAGGGAGGCGGCGAGGCCCCGGCGAGCGAGGCCCCGTTGCCGGTGGGGCGGCAGCGAGCGGGGACGCCCGGGGCCACGCTGCCATGTCCCCGCGGCACGGAGGGCAGCGGCGGGGAGCGCCCGGCAGCCGGGGCCATGAGCGGGGCCGGTGATGGAATGGCTGACATCATCGGGCAGGCATCCGCACGGGACGTGGAGGGGAATTATAAAAAGGTAGGGGACAGAAAGGAGCCTTTTGTCTGCACGCTGCGAGCGGCGGGGTACTGCCAAGCGCCCTTCGCTGGGCACGGGGCTGCGGGGCTCGGGCACGGGGCTTGGGCACGGGGCTTGGGAATGGGGCTTGGGCACGGAGTTGCAGGCACGGGGCTTGGGCACGGGACTGTGGGCATGGGGTTTGGGCATGGAGCTGCAAGCCTGGGGCTTCGATATGGAGCTGTGGGCACGGGGCTTGGGCGTGCAGCTACAGGCACGGGGCTTGGGCACAGGGCTTGGGCACAGGGCGATGGGGCGCAGAGCTAAGGGGCATGGGGCTATGGGGCACGGAGCTTCACGGTGCAAGGAGCACAGAGCTGGGCTGCGAGTGCCATGCTGATTTCATGTACTCGCTGATGCCCTCTCCCCAGTTTGATGTGCTGCTTGGCAAAACTCCCCCCTCCTCTGCATGTCCTCGTCACAGCTTCTCCCTAAAAGACATTTCCAAGCACCTTCTCCTACCGGGAGACCTGTAATTTTTAAGGCACCGTGCCACGTGGCTTGAGAGAATATGAAGGTTTGACCTTATTTTGTGTTTTACAGCAAATCCATGCATCAAAACAAGCGTTGTGCAATTATAATTTCTGTTGGTAAATCCAATCATAGCCTTTGTACTTCACTGAGATAAAAAAAGGCACCGCGTACGGGCCTGGGACTTTAAATATAGTAATTGTCCATGTCTGGTAATGACAGACCCTGGCAAAAAATAGCGTCCGTGGCGTGGCTGTGCCTGGCGCTCCCGTGGGGACCAGGCAGCCCCGGGCTGCTGGGGCGATGTCCCCTGATGTCCCCTGATGTCCCCCACCTTCACAAACCCCTCAGTCGGACAGGGGTGGCGCTGCCCTGCAGGCGCTTGGTCCCGCCTGAATATTTACAGCGTTCATCGGCCTGGTATTTGCTGCGTGGCTCTTTCCTGCTAAACCTTCTGGGCAGCGCCCTAACACGCCGGGCCTGTGCTCGTCCCGGGCTTGTATCGATCAGCCCAGCGCCAGAAACGTCCCCGCCAGCCGCTGCTGAAGGTGGATGATCCCGAAGCGCGGTGGCGGAGCCTGGCAAAGTGCTGCTACACCTGAATGTATGATAAATATTTCATGTGCACTCCTGCTTGCTGCTTCGGGTGACGGCTGCAACGAGCGAAGGCCGCTAGTGGTGCCAAGCGGAGTGGATGAACAGAGCGGCCCTGTTGTTGCTTCTCAAGGGACATAAATAATACAGCCTGGGGGGCACGGGGCGGGCTTCTCTCCTCTTCCCAGAAAGCACAGAAATCCTGTTAGGATCGCCTCGATGCGCCCCGAAGGACAGGGCTTGTGTGGGAAGCAGGCACACGTTGGACAAATTCGGGGGCTTGGCCAAAGGTGGGATTTTCCTGGTGTCTCCACGCTTCAATCAACATGCCAGGTCTGCGGGCAGAGAGGTGTGAATGTCTGCGCAAGCTGAGAGTTGGAAATTCCCGTGCTCACCGATCGCTGTGTGTGTGCAGAAGAAAATACATGAAAAAATGGGTCAGTAAGAGATAAAATGGGTCAGGCAGCCATAGCGGTCTAACACTAACCAACGGGGCAGCGCTCGGCCCCTGCCACGCAGCCCCCGCCGCCTTCGGGCCCGTCCCGTGCACCAGGTGAGGCAGAGGTTGAGGCCGCCGGTCTTCATAAACTCACAGCTTTCCAGACTTTTTTTATCCCACCAGCTTCCTACCAGCTTTTTTTTTTTTCGTGTTTATCAACCCAACAACTGTTTTTTTCACAAAAGATTTTTTGTTATTATTTTTTTCTCCCCGCTGGCTGTCCTGAGGACGGCGGTGCTGGGGAGATGTTTGCTGCTGGTACCGACGAGCTCTCTCCGAGGAATGGGACGGCCTCGCCGCGAGGATGAGCCGGGGCCGGGCGCCGCGATGGGTGGTTGTGCACGTGGAGCAGAGCGGAGCGGTGATTAAGAGCACAAATTGCTCTGCATAATCAGCAAACAGCAGAGAGAAAATTGCAGTCGACGTGCAAACAGCAATAATCGCAGCGTGCGGGGCCGGAGGAGCAGCGTCTGGCGCTGCCGAGCCCGCGCTCCTGCCTTCCTGAGCAGCCTCAGCTTTGCCAGCGAGTTGCCTTCATCTCGTGGGGGCTGCACAGTGCCGCACCTCTCTTGGAAATGCTCCCACCTGGCTTGGGGACCTCATTGACCCAGCGCAGGGAAGCGGGAATCCCGTCTTGTCCTGTAAAAATCACAGGCTAACAGAGCAGCCTCCAGCACGACAGCAGGCCCCCCTTTCAGAAATACATGTATTTTTCATTTCCGTGTCAAAATGCATATTTAAATAACACGGCTTTGCATTTTCCTTCCTAGTACCTTTACATTTTATTCAATACGTTATTTTTTATATACTGAATGAGTATGTTTGATGGTCAAAAAAAACCACGTGCAATTTTCCTTCTCAATTTCCAGTTTTCAGTGCTCAGCTCAGGATGTGCGATGCAGCTGGTGGGTAATTTATCTAAAGCGTAAAGTTCAGTTCCCTCAGGCGTATTACATTTCTTAGTAACTGTTCCCTATTTTATAATAACAAATAGGGCTCTCGATTTCTTTATGGTCATTATCCTGTGTCTGTTTTATCAAATGGGCTACGCCGAGGTCGGTTCTGGGAATGCTGTTATTTGGTATCCTCAATAACGGCCTGGCGGAGAAAACAAATTGCACATTGATTAAATGTACAGATGTCAAACGGGGAGCAGCTGCAGCCTCGTCGGGACACGCAGCAAAACTCTAGAAGGTCTGGAGAGGGAGCGCTGAAGGGGGAAAATGTGTGAGAGTGGACTGTAGTTCGGTGTGTTTTAATGCAAAACAGCGATTTTCTGCACGTGCGGAGGGGTGGAGGGTGGGATGGGATGGGATGGGATGGGATGGGATGGGATGGGATGGGATG
>NC_048901.1:23752998-23788049 GCF_011077185.1 Oxyura jamaicensis | reverse complement strand
TGGGATGGGATGGGATGGGATGGGATGGGATGGGATGGGATGGGATGGGATGGGATGGGATGCTCTGTCCACCAGCAGCCCGTGGAGGTGGCTCTGGCTCCTGGTGTCTGGGCAAGACGAGAATGTCTGGGCATGGAAAAGAGGCAGATGGGAGGGTAAGGGTGAGGATCGCCTCAGTGGCAGAAGGGGGAGGAGGAGTATCTGTGCTTTCATGAAATATTAACGTGCCTTGGGGACGTACCAGGGATGCATCTGGCACTCAGAAGCAGCTGAGCTCAGAGCCGGGTCGTTAGTAACCTCTTTTTGAAGGAGGGAGGCACGGTGTACATTTACCAGTATTGCTTCCAGCCCTGCTCGCGTGTGGCCGGGGGCCGCGATGGGCAGCACGAGGGACACGCGTGGGCAGCCTCCACCCTGCCCGTGCTCCACTGAAAAATCTCTTTCCCCTGCGGTACGTCTCGTTGCTTCGTCTCTCCTTGGTTGCTCCTCCAAATAGCGGCTCCTCTCCCGAGTTCCCCAAGGGCTGGTGGGCTTCCAGGCCGGGAGCATCTTCACTCAACAGTGGTTTGCATGGAAAAAAAAAAGAAAAAAGAAAAAAAAATCGTTTGAGGATGTTTGCTTTATGTTCCTCAAGCGTTGTCTCTGATCTATTTTTACTTTAGTCTGTGCTGCTACCCCCAGCAGGGCTGGCTGTGTTTCCTCAAAATGCAGACTGGGGCCTTGCTTACGGAGAGCTTAAAAACAACATAAATATATATATATCCAGGCCGTCTAGGCGTAACTTCCAAGAACAGGAGCTGAACTTGGAAAATCCAGTACCCCTTGATGCCGTGGGGGTTACTTTTAATATTTGGAGTTATTTGTAGTGGTGAAAGAGGAGCTAGGTTACAAATGAAGTACGTATTTTGGTAAGGGATTGGCAATGTGACGGGCAGCGTGCAGCGGTGATATAGGCAGTCAGTACTAGAATGAAATGATTGGCTGTTTTTAGTTAATAATTCGCATTTCATTACCTGTCACTTCCTTCTGTCAGATAAAGATTCTTCATTTTAGTTGGGTGAAATATGGGAGGGATATCCGTACGGGCAGTGTGGATTGCGGTCTGTGCTTGCCTGCTGCGTTTTTGTTGTTGGGTATCCCTGGGAAGTTGGTCTGTGTTACTTTAAAATGAAATGTTTCAGGGCTTCCAGATGTTCCTTCTGCCAATTATTTGCCTTCTTATCGGCGCATAATCCGTTACCGACAGGCAGCGGTGTGGCAGTGCTGTTAGTTTGGGTATGGATCCGTCATTCTCGCTTATTGCACATCGATTACTTATGCAGCTGGCTCCGTAGCCATCGATGGGTGATTCACCGTAAATCATGTTGTGTCCTGACTTTATCCCAGATACACACACGTGTGAATGCGTTTTTAAAGCCGTGGATAATTTGATGGCGACGGTTAAAAACCCACCTGCACGTCGGTTGCCCAGAGGGCCGTGTAATTTTGGAAGGTGCTGCAGGGGGAAGTGGAGGCACTGCTGGTGACAGCACAGCCTCGGTGGCTGTGTGTACCCCCAGATCTCAGCAGATATAAGTGCACACGTGCATCAGGAAGGCTCCCCAGGTGCTGAGCCCCCTTGCGCACCGGCCTGGCCGCGGTGCCGGGGACCCCTCCTCACGCCGCCCCGCGCTCCTTCCCTCGCAGGCGCAGAAGAATGAGCGCGAGTCCATCAGGCAGAAGTTGGCGCTCGGCAGCTTCTTCGACGATGGCCCGGGACTGTACACCAGCTGCAGCAAGAGCGGCAAGCCCAGCCTCTCCTCCCGGTACGTGGGGCGCCTCGGTGCGTGGCGGGGAGCTGGGGCCGGGGCCGGGAGAAGGGCTGGGTAGCGGGGTTTGCCGTGGGAATCTCTGCGTTGAGCTGCAAAATCCGCAGAATTTGAATGTTGTAGTGGAAGATGTGCATGCCCGAAGCAGGAGGGGCTTGATAGTTGGGTTAGCCTGGTGAAAGCTTGTTAAAAAAAAAAACAGGTTGTGAAAGTTCATCTTCCTTCGGTGGTTTGGGAGGTGGCAGACTGCTGGAAGCGGATCTCTCTCCGATCATTACCCTGGTGGTAGCATATCGGTGGAGCACAGCGAGGCTTCTTTGCTGAATTTACCTTCAGCTGCCTCCTGAAATACCTGCAGCGTGTGTCGTCAGTGTTGCCCGTGGGATACAGCAAGGTCTCCAGCTTTCCAGACAAGAAATTTGGGGAAACAAGCGTGAGGGGAGCAGGGCAACAGCGTGGTCCTGGCCTGGGCAGCGGCCTGGGGGCTTGTGAGACGTGGTGTGATGGGGACAGGCCCCAGGTGTGCTGGGGAGGGTCTGGATGCGTTCAGCTGCCCAGGGGGGCCCTCAGCGCTTGGAAAGCCTCCTACACCCGGGTACCGACAGGCTGCTGCCATGGCGTGGCCAGGAAAAAACCTGGGAGAGGTGTAAAAGCAGGAGGAATGCTGCTAGTACAGCAGAGAGGGGCAGTTGCAAAATTCGACTGAGCTGCAAGGCATCAGAAAGGGAAAGCTGTTGTGTGCAGTGTAGTTACAGCTAAACCAGTAACCACTACCTCGTAATTATGGTGCAGGTCTAATTAACGCTGCGCAGCAGGGTTTGGCAGCTGTGCCATGAGGAAATACCAGGTGTACCCGAATGCTTTGGCATTTTGTTGGTATTTATAGCCCAGGCGAAGCACTGGTACACACTGCACGTGTCAGGACACCCACAGGCTCTCAGAACCAGCAGAGGCTGACCTGCTCCCGGAGAAGGGGCTGGCACCGCTCGGCTTCCCGTGGGCCACATTTCAGGTGCCACATGGACACAGGGTGGCTGTGAGGGGGGTGACGGTCCCCATCCCTCCGTGTGGTGCTCCCAGTCCTTGTCCCAGTACCATGAGGCAAGCCCAGGGCACAGCCATGCACTGTGGCATCCTCTTCCAGGCCGGTCGCTGCCTCCCAGCTGTGCACCGCTTTAATCCAGGCTTTTTACAACACGGCCAGCATCCTGTTTCTACCACTCCAGTGCTGCCAGAGGTGCCTCTGTGCTAGGAGACGTGTGGTTTGGGCATTTAGGTCATGCTCTTGGCACACAGGCATCCCGCAGACCCCATTTTGCACTCGCTCTTCCCTTTCTGCACGAAGCAGTTTTAAGCCAAGCCGAAGGCAGCATCCTGCTCCCCGTCCTGGGTACCCACGTTTATTTAGCCTGGCCTAAAAGCTTGTGTGTAGTTATTAATGCTATCGTATATTAATAATGAATGAAAAACACCACTAAACCAAATGTAAAATTGGAGTTTGCTGCCTGTAAGTACTGATATAAAGCCCCTTGTTGCAGAGCTTGTGCGTGGGCCTGCCCCATCTTAGGCACGTGGTGGTGGGGCCTGCTAGTGCCGACCCCAGAAACCTCTGATTCCTGGGGATATTTTTTTAATATGAATTTGGAATATGAGCAAAGACTGAGCGGGATCTGTAGGAGGCAAATGGGCCCGGCCCTGACGTCAGGTGCCTGGGACATGCAGCAGGAAGGCTGATAATGGCAGTCATGGGCTGCTGTGCCCAGGGAACACCGGCGTGGGGTTTCACAAATACGGATTTGTAAAAGGAGTTGTTTCCTGGTGTGCTACGAGATGTTTATCTGACCAGAGGCACCAGATGAAGTGGTTTCACCCGGTTCTCGGTGCACGTCTGCTGCTCCAAGCCTGCCCCGGCCAGGCAGTGGCACAGGCCTCACTGGGATGGCGACCTGTGGGAATGGCTGAACTGGGAGCGGATTGCCTGCATTCGGCAGGGCCGGTGCTGGCTCCAGAGGGGTCAGTGCTTGGCCTGAAGCTACTGAATGTGCTCACTGATGAGCTGGAAATATGTGCGGTATCACGGCTCATAACACGAATGGTAGCAGGAGTGAAATCATCAGGGATTCAGGAGGCTGTGATGGGTGACGCGGGTGCCCCCCCCACCTCCCTCCTGCCCTTGGCCTTGCTCAGCAGTGGGGTTAGGGCTGTGCTGCTTCCCTTCTCCCCCTCACTTGGGAGCTGATTGCTGACTGTGGTTATTTGAGCGAAAGCCGGGAAGGTTTCGGCTGTAGAAGCAGCCGTGCGATGCAGCAATGCCTCTTGGCCACGAACAGGCTTATTACCCTCCTAAATAAATCATTTCGGTCATCCCACGTTATTTTGTATTAAAGGCCACCCGCGATGACGAAGCTCTGCGGTATCTCAGCAGTTCTGAGGTTCATCAATAGATGGTGGTAGAGGCTTTATATCATCGTGGAGCCGGGCGTTTTCAGTCCCTTGGGGATGCCCCTTAGAGGCAGCCTGCCTGGGACTTGTCACCATCAGCACCAGCATTTGGCCCTGGTCTGCTGCCGGCGGGGCTTTGGGGCTGCTCAGGGCTGAGCAGGGCATCGCTGTGCTGCAGGTCCACTGCGGGGCATGGCCACGGAGGACAGGCAGCTGCATCGGGCCGCAGCCTGGCACCGAGGTGGTTCCTCTCAGCGCGTGAGAGTTGAGGTGAAAGGGCTTGCTTCCACGTCAAATAGTAGCTCTGGGACCATCTTCGTAGGGAAAAAATGTGCAAACAGTTATATTTTTCTTAGGTCAATGCAAAATCAGGCAAGCAGGGCCTACTGCTGCGGCACCTCGCCTGCAGGCCTTGTCAACATGGTGGGGGGAAGCGCAGGATCCCAGCACAGTGTCCAGCCCCATTCCTGTCCCCGTCCCTGTCCCCATCCCCATGTTGTCACCTCTCCTCCCCCCACAGGCTGCAAAGCGGGATGAACCTGCAGATCTGCTTCGTGAACGACAGCGGCAGCGACAAGGACAGCGACGCCGATGACAGCAAGACAGAGACCAGCCTGGACACGCCTTTGTCACCCATGGTAGGTCTGGGAACACCTCTTGTAGGGGTGTAGGGCACAAAAACCTTAATGCCATCCCTAATGGAGAGACGAGCCTATTAAAACAGCAGCACTGAACCCCAGAGCAGCATCTTCAGTCATCAATAAAAGAAATGCAGGGTGCTGAGAGGCAGATAGCACATTGCCCCTGGGTATCAGAGACCTGCTGCTGACACCAGCCGCCTCCATGGGCAATGTCCCTTCTCTGCCCTCCTTTCTCCATGGGTCTGATAGTTGCCCGGGCAGTAATGGATTCGAAGCCGTATCAGCTCCTGCCAGCTTTCCTCTCCTCCTTTCCTCTACGAGTATAACACAGAGGCCCCAGACATGTGCTAGGCTTTCCTCCAGCTTAACCAGCCCATCCTCTAAACACCCATTGATCTGTTTGGCTCCCCTTTGAATTTCACGTGCTCAAGCTGCTGCTGGTACTCAAAGGAGGAAAAATCACTGTTTTTTAAAAATAATCTTGCATATTTAATTTATAAAAATAAAAATAAAAAGCATGTTTCACCTTGTCTGTAGAAATCATGCCCTTTGTGGGTGCACAAAAAGGCGATAAGTTGCAAGCCAAATGCTTTGCTCTGTCCCCGCTGGCAGCGGCGGTGGCGGTGCCGGGCTGTAACGGCTGCATGTCTGCTTCCCTAGAGCAAGCAGAGCTCTTCCTACTCCGACAGAGACACAACTGAGGAGGAGTCCGAGTCCCTCGATGACATGGATTTTCTCACCAGGCAAAAGAAACTCCAAGCCGAAGCCAAAATGGCCTTGGCTATGGCAAAGCCCATGGCCAAAATGCAGGTGGAGGTGGAAAAGCAGAATAGGAAGAAATCTCCAGTAGCTGATCTTGTAAGTGCGGGGCTGGGACCACTGCCCATTGCTCCTCTGGCTTTATCGTAAATAATTACAAAAAAACAATTACAGATAATTCAGGGAAATAGTTAAAGAGTTGAAACTTTATTTCCAGCTGCCACATATGCCTCATATAAGTGAATGCCTGATGAAGAGAAGCTTAAAACCCACTGATTTGAGAGACATGACTATCGGGCAGCTACAAGTGATAGTCAATGATCTCCACTCACAGATAGAAAGTAAGTGATATTTGTTTAATTCTTTGGTGTGTCCCGTCTACTTCTGGGTATACATAAAAATGTTGGTAAATGTACAATAGCACAAATCTGAGCGGCACTGCAGAAGTTGGAGGTGGATTTCTTGCCAGGTTTTTTGCCAGATTTTTTTTTTCCACAGAGCACTCAGAGTGCTGTGTAACAGGGATGGTGGTGACTGCATTGCTCCAGCACCTGACGCATCGTTTTGTAACTCAAAACCTTGTCGGGTAAAAATAGTCTCAGGACATCAGGAAGCTGCTGCCAGTTTTATGGCTTTATGCAGCTTTATGGCTGTGTTTTCAGACGATGCTGTGCTGTGGCATCAGGAACATCCACAAAGGAGGAACCTCCAGACTAGCAGGTAGCCTGGGCACATAGATTCTGGTGAACGTGCTGCTCAGGCAGCTTGCAGTGAGTTAACATGTTTCATGGGTCCTTGCATTTGCCTCCTTGTCTGTCCTCTCTCCAAAGGATCCAGGGTTTTTCCCCCAGGCATCTCCACCTCCCAGTGCCAACAATTAATTAATCTTGGAGGAAACTTCTCCGGTGGCTGTAGGTCAAAAAAAATGAAAAAAATGTTTATTGGGCTCCCTTGCTGCTCTGTAATTGCTCACGTTCGTTAATTAGCATCCCTCCTGGCAGCCCCACAGCCCTCTGCTAGGAATGTTGAGCTGCTCGGTGACTGCCCCTGGTTTCTGCCTGCAGGCGGGCAGCAGCAGCCGCTCCTCTTCTCGTGTTCACACGACAGGCAGGGATGCTGCCCGGAGTGCAAGTGGTGCCTAAATACCCTCAGGCTGGATGCTTGCTGCAGTTCTTATTGCTCAGAACTCTTCCCCATGAATACACAAAAGCTGTAGCACTGGGGCTCAAACCCCAGAAGCACTGAGAAATTTATTCACTTACAATATTACAAGCTCTCCCCCTGGCACAGCACCAACTCCCCGCCTTTCTCTCTGGCCCCAGGCTTGAACGAGGAGCTGGTGCAGCTGCTTCTCATCCGGGACGAGCTGCACACGGAGCAGGATGCGATGCTGGTGGACATCGAGGACCTGACCAGGTGAGGGGGAACCGTGTGTGCTTCCCTTTGCCTGGGAGCTGGCTCCCTGGTGGACAGGGCTTCTTTTAGCAGAGCTTCAATCCGAGAGGTTTTGGGTTGGCAGTGACAAAGCACTCAGGGTTTGGGGGCCAAAATCCCACAGAAGCAGGAGCTGCAGGGAGACTAGCACCAGAACAGCAGGCTTGATCCTGCACAGGTGTCTCCTGTGCTTTGGAAAATGCTTTGCTTCCAAAGTGCAGTGAGCAGGAGTTCAGTAAGCAGAGGTATTTGGCAGCCCAGTCAGCGCCGCAGTGGTGGTGCCGCATCCTGGCATTGTTTGCAGCCGGGGACGCCTCAGTTCCCTGCGGAAGAGGAGGAAGTGCCCGAGGCTGAAGCAGACCCCACAGGGAAGGTGTTTCCTGGCCAGGGAAGCGTTTCCTTCCTGACCTGGAGCAGCTGGGCCAGCCCGCCCGTGGCCTTGCTCAGGGCTGGATTTCCTCAGGAAGCGCTGCCAGAGCAGCACGGCTCTGGCCGTGCCTCCATCAGCATGGGTTTGCCTCCCTCCCACTGATTACCAGTAACAGAGCTGCTTCTTCCCCTCCTCCCAGACATGCCGAGAGCCAGCAGAAGCACATGGCAGAGAAGATGCCGGCAAAGTAAACCGAGACGCTGTCAGAGCAGAGATGGAGCTCGCCTGTCCTTCGCTTCTGTGTCTGTACAAATGCTGATGTCCACGGTGGCGCACCAGAAAATCAGTGTTAGTCATTGGTCGTGTCCGAAGCTTTATGTCCGGTGATTGGCCTCTGCTTCTTAATTTATTTTAATTTTTTTACTCGTGCCACTAAATATCAGGCATTTTAATAATATTATTACAGAAAATGTACAGTACTTATAACATTATAAATCATGGATGAGAAGAGAGGGTAGTTTAACTTTATTTTTGTTTGCTTAGAGATTTTACGTTGAACAATATTTTACCATTGACTACTTTTTTATCCTTCACTGTAGTTTTAAATAAAGAGACTGTACTTGACGGTGCTATACAAGTCAAAAAATACATGCCTGCCTCGTAGTGAAGTTGTAGCTTTCAGTAATATGTACATTTTAATCAGTTTTCAACATTTTGTGAATGTTGACTACCTGACATTCATTTTTAGATGTGCTATTAACACTCAGTTGGATTCAAAGAGTTACCTTGGAAGTTTTATGTATAAAGATGTAAAATAAAAGTTTAAAAAATTGTTTCATATGATATGTCTTTTTGTTGACTAGTGGTTGACTTGGTGATGCACCAGTAATGTACTCGTCTAACTAAATGTGCAATTCCTAATTTGCCATCACCAGAAAGAGCCTTTTTTGCCGATCACATAAAACTATGGAGAGAAGACAGGATTTTTGTAGAGTTATTTATTTGTAAGTTCATAATGTATGTATGACATGGACTTAAGATATTCTTCTATAATAACGTTCACCAGGCCCTAATATTGTGACTATTGTTAGAATCAGCAGGCACATACAGTAGATGTTTTTATATTTTATTGTCTGGGCTAAATATTTAAATGACTCACCGGTGTCAGAAATAATAATAATAATAATAAAAGAAAAAAAAATCTATGTTAAAAATCTAAGCAGCATATTAAATGTATTATATATGGTTATTGCTCACCTCTGCCTTTGGGCTGGCCTCACGTCTGCTATCTGTCCCCACCACCGTGCTGTCTGTTGTGCCCCCCCTCTGCTGCCCCCCACGTTTTTAGGAGGACGGGCACTGGGCGAGCTGGGAGCTCTGTCTCCAGCCTTAATGTCTCTGCCCCAGCGCCGGGGCAGCACACCCAGCTCCCACCCCAGGGCTGGCCGTGGCCGGGAGCAGAAAGCTCCGCTGCCTGCACTTCGATTTTTTTCCTTGGTGACAAATTCCTCTTAGCCAAGTGTTGGGCTGACGACTTGTTCAGGGTGTTTGCAGCAAAGCATGAGCTGCATTAGAATTCCATCTCCTGCCATAAACGTATATTAAAGAAACGATTTATTGTTATTTTTTTCCCCTTCTTTCTCAGAAGTGGTGCAGGCCGGGTTATGTGAGTGCCAAACCTGCAGGGTTCGGTCCGGGGCCTTTTGGGGCTGCCTTACCTTGCCGAGGTGCTTTCCGAGCCCGCTTTGACAGCACGATGCTCGCCTGCAGGCTGGCAGCGTAAAGTCTGCTCATTTCACTTGGGTTTTTGGAATCTATGCAGAAAAAAAAAAGATGCCTATGTTTGGGTGGTGTTTGCTTCCATGCATCTCCTGGTTGTCTTGCTGCTGTTAGCTGCATGTGGCGATAGCTGGCTGCTGGTTTTTGTATTTCTGCTCTGTAAAACGTCTGTGTTTTCACCTCTGAGGCCAAAATCCTCCCCCACTGTGGGGTGCAGAAAAGCTTGGGCTCAGCTTTAAAACCGAAAAGTCCGGTGGGGTGCAGCGAGCAGGGACGGTGCAGGGTCCCCACTGCCCTCTCTGCTGTCGCCCCTGCCCCCCCCGGCTTGTGCTTCAGATTTTCGGGCACTTGGGTCAGGAAGCCTGGTCAGCCCGGGGTTGTGCTCACCCGATAAGTGCCTTTAACTTGCTGGAGAGAAGTGAACCGCGCGCGTTCTGCTAACCTGCTGTCGAGGACTGCCAGCGGTTTTTCCATCTTTAAGGGTTTGGTTTTTAACAAAGATAAAAAAAAGAAAAAAGAAAAAAGAAAAAAAGTATTGCTGGGTAACTGCATCTTCTTGGATCTCTGTCCAGTGTACTACGGTATTGTGCTGGTGTGTATGATGGCAATGCTGTGGAATTAATGGATTAAACTACGTTTTTGAAAGAAAAATGTGTTGTGTGGTTTCTGAGCTGCTGCCCCAGCCCCGGGCTTCGCCTCTGACTCCTGCATGTGTCTGGGCCACCCCTGTGGCACCGAGCCGGAGCATGGCCAAGCAAACACTGCTGCTGGAGCCAAACGGCACAAACCATGCGGTGAAGCCTGATGCAGCAACTCCGTTCTGCTGTTTATTCAACACTAAAGTAATGAAAAAGTTTGGATGATTTGCCCATGCCTTTGGGAAGCCACGGGGGAACTGAAGTCCTTGCCTAAATTGGCATGTGTGGGTACCTATTAATTAACATAAACCTAAAAATAGACTTCCCCAGAACTTGTATTCTGTCATCCATTCCTTTCCCACTTTTTCAGTCTCCCGCGTGTTTTCAGTTCCCCTGCACTCCCTCCCTTGGGCTGTTTCTCAGCCGGGAAAGTTTATTTCTGTCCCTAGCAGCTCATTGATGCTGAGGCCGTACTGGGCTGTCCATTGCCAGAGCCTTGGCTGCCGTGATACCCATACGCCCACGGGGAGCTGCTGCTTCCTGCTCTGGGGGAATTTGGGGTGCCTGGGGGGCTCCAGAGAAATGGGGATTATTTTTTCTTTTTTTCTTTTTTCTTTCTTTTTTTTTTTTTTTTTCCGTAGCTTTTTTGATGCTTTCCTTCTATGAATGGGGCATTTACACGGTTCCACTTAGGACTCCCATTATCAGTACTTTGACCATGGAGCCAAATTCCCCAAAAGCGATTGAGAGAGCCCTCAGTCAGACGGTTTCTTTCGAGGAGGTGACATCAGCACGGGTGGTAGGAGGTGGTTTCTGTTCTGACAGCAGCAACGGTGCCCACCAGGGCTATAAGCACTCAGCATCCTACCCATGGGTGCCCAGAACAGCTCCATTGTCCCCCCCCGCCCACAGGGACATCGTCAGGAAACCTCAATTTTCAGGCAGGAGTCTCCAAATGGCACAAGCAACACCAGCAAGTTATGTACAGGAGATGCTTGGGCCACATTTTGTGTGGATAAATGCAACCCTCAGCTTGGATATGGCCAGCACCCGCCCTTGGCACCCACCCATCTTGAACGAGCAGGAGAAAACATCCCTGGTGGTGGCTGTTGAAGGAAAAAAAATGTTTTGGTGATAGGCATTCATTTATTTACTGCAAGTGATTTAATTCCAAGTGGATAAAAGCACGCACACACTGCACAGCCACCCTCCATTGCCTTAGGACACAGCACCCGACGAGCCCATCGCTGCTGCGGGACTCATACAGCCCCACTGGGCCCCATTGCTGCATGGGCAGTGACACC
The DNA here is from genome assembly GCF_011077185.1 of Oxyura jamaicensis. Lineage (NCBI taxonomy): Eukaryota > Metazoa > Chordata > Aves > Anseriformes > Anatidae > Oxyura > Oxyura jamaicensis. The sequence goes on along the minus strand of NC_048901.1, from coordinate 23,776,874 downwards.
ACAGAGTGGGAAACAACTGGAGGCAATTCCAGAGCTTGTTTTTAGCTATTGAAATACATATTTTCCTATGTTTTTATATATATGTTTGTGTTTTTTTCGCATGCTAGTAAAAAATCCGCTGACTTTTCAAAGAATTATAGAAAGGTTTGGGTTGGAAGGGACCATAAACCCACCTAATTCCACCCCCCTGCCACAGCAGGGACACCTCCCACCAGCCCAGGTTGCTCCAAGTCCCATCCAACCTGGCCTTAAACACTTCCAGGGCTGGGGCAGCCACAGCTTCTCTGGGCAGCCTGTTGCGGTGCCTCGCCACCCTCACAGCGAAGAATTCCTTCCTTATATCCAAATTCCCCCCTTTCAGTTTAAAGCCAGTACCCCTGTCTTATCAATACACTCCCTGACAAAAAGTCCTTGCTTGCCTCCGTCTGGTCTCACAACAGAACATTTCATTTTCTTTGTGTTTTAATTCTGTCTCGTGGTCCCAGACTCATCTGTTCTTGAAAAGCATGAAACGGTACACTCAATAATATAAAAAAAAATACATATTTTTATATTTGAGACAGCTGATAACTTCCCTCCAAAATTAAAGCAACCCTTTGGAACAGAGATGTGATTTATAAGCCAGCTGCTTCCTGCCAAGCAAATATTGCCATTTAGGTTCCCCTTTTTTCCTCCCTTTTTTTTTCATCCACAAGCATCACCGTGACGTGCACGCAGGCTGGGGAGGCCCGGCCCTTTCTGCACATCATCTCCCTGGGCACTGAGGTGATGTGCAGGGAGTGAGGGGAGCGTGGAGAACCACAGCAGAACACGTGTGTGGCCTTTTGCTGCTGTCGTCTTCTCCTTCGAAGGGAGAGGAGCGATGAGTGTGGAACTATCCCCCGAGGAGGAGCAGCCCCGCGGCAGGGCTTGCGGAGGGCACCCCCAAGGAAAAGCCGTCGGGGAGGGCTTACGGTCCAAGCTCGCTTCCCTGCAGGAGCCCACACCCAGCGCCGGGGAGTTTCTCTTCCTTCTTATTGTAAAGCAAAGTGAAACCCATGTGTGCGGGACCCTGAGGCCTTCGCCCAACGCTGGTGGTAGATGCGGGGCCAGCTCCTCGTGGCTTACACCGAGCAGCACAAAGCCAGCAGGGTGGCACCAGCTGCAGGCCCTGTGGCTCAGCACGATGGGCTCTTTGTCTTCTTCAGGCCTGCTCGGGCCACCATCGGCCTGTCAGCACCTCTTCTCGGTCCCCAAACTCAGCGTCTGGTGACAAACCTGGACGCTGGCACCTTTGCCAATAGCACCGAGCTCCCCTCAGCCTCCAGGGCCTGCGGTCACTGGCTGGAGCCACGGACAGCAGAGACCGGCCACCGCGCCACTCACCGCCATACCCACCTAACCATTGCCTTCCTAACGGCAGCATTTCGGGGGAAGAAACAGGCTTTCAAAAGAAAAGTGAAATACGTAGCATTTTATGAAAAAGGGAATTGCAGAGTTTCGCTTGGATCGGCCGGGCCGACGGCCCACGGCAGCAGGCATTTCCAGTCAGCCTGCTCAGCACTTCTCCGGCGGCCCGGCCGTGAAACCGCCGGCAGATGTGGAGATGTGGGTGTAGGAATTTTCCCAGGTGTCAGCTCCTGGAGGTGCGAATGTCACGGGGACCGTGCGGGGAAAACTCCCGGCTCCCTTGTCATTTTGGGCTAGCAGCCATGAGGGTGGGCTGCATGCTGCCTGCAGGTACCCATAGCGATGTTTGAGCTTGGCCGTCACCTCGTCAGCCTGCCCTCATCCCATCCCACACGAGGGTGACCTGGCTTTTTGCAAAGCAGGGCCAGAAGCTGGATAGAAGCGTGAGAAAAAGCAAAGCCTCCGTGCTCTTGGTGCCTTCACAAAGGGAGAGACATCACCTGGAAGTGCCACCAGCCCCCTCTGTGTTACAAACTGAGGGTTTCTTATTCCCTGGGGTTGAATTTGCTCCTTGTGGTCATTGATTTTGTGCCCTGAGACCCCCAGGACCTCCCAACCTGTTCGTCATTATCTCCTGCCACGCCGTTTGCCTGGACTGTGCCACCATTTACCACTGTCCCCAGCAGGTTGTCTCCCCCTGGCACCACCCCAGAGGTGACACACAGGATCCCTGAGAGTCACGGACCTGCCCCACACCGACCACGCTCACCGAGCCTCCTTACCGGCAGTGGCTTCCTCTTCCAACCCGCTCTGCTCAGGAAGGCTCAAAAAGCAGCAACGAAGGAAAAAAACCTCCCCACCACGCACACAGCTCTCCAAGAGGTTTCAGGACCGTGGCCACGCAGCAAGAGGCAAAGGGCTCCCAGCCACCAGCGTCCTGGTGCCAGCCGTCACCTCCCTGCCACCGCCTCCCGCCGCCGCTTCCCCCGAAACAGCCGCCGGCCGCAGCCGAAGCTGCCGGGAGCTCTGCAGCACGGCCGGGCTCCAGCTGCACCCAGATGCTCCCTGGCAGAGCCGTGGTGACGACACGGAGTGAGTTCTGGTTTAAGTGCAGCTGCAAGGAGGTTAAACAAAGCAAATCCGGGCATTTCTGTTGCTTTGATTACCTTAAAGAAGTGAAACAAAACTTGGTGTGCCTACATTAAAAGTAATTTCAAAATCACGGCTGTTACATCTCTGTTCTGTGAATACTTTTGCCCACTTTGCAGCCATCGCTGTCCGTTCCCCCAGCACAATCCTGGCAAACAAAACATGTTCTATGGTTTGCAAGTGTCTAAGTTGTTTATCTGAACTTATTTTTAAGCTGGAATATAAATAAGAGTGCCCCTTGTTACAGATTGCTTTAACAGCACAGCCGAATGCCTGATTTTCCTTACCACCATCCCTTTATTCATTTCCAAGTTCAACTCCAAAGGGCAGAATTCCTCTTGAAGGACAAAACCCTGGTGAGCATGAGAATAGCCCTCAGGAGCAGGTGTGTCCGTGCTGGACACTTGCAGGGCTTTTTGTGAAAAGCCCTTTTTTTTTTTGTGAAAAAAAAGCTGAGCTGACAAACACAGGCCCTGCAAGAGGGAAGCCGGGCTGCTCTCGCCCTCTCCGCGGTTACAGCTGCCCTGCGTGGCCGGCTGCTCAGAGCCAGAGAGCTGAAAGTGCGTGAGCTTCTGCACCCAGGGACGAAAGATAAAAGGGACAGATGAATGGAAAGAAAAAAGCACCCGGAGGACAAGAATGTGGCAGAGAGTGAAAACAGAAAGCGAGATGCGCGGAGGAAGTGAAAGCTGGGCAAAGGCAAGCACCCAGCGCTGCGTGCTTTCTTCTTGCACCAGGTCACCGTACGCAGCCCCATTGGGCTTTTTATTTGTGTTCGTGTAGCCAAACTTTAAACCAAAAGCCCCAGGGCTGGAGTGGTTTCACCCACACCGCCAGCCCCGTTTCTGCGGGGAGGGCTCCTGGTGCTGCCTGCACCACATGGAACCCACGCAGGTAGGGCAGGTGCCGCGGCGGGCACCGGGCTCCCGGCCACGGGGAGGGTCAGCGGCAACCAAAAAGATTTAGGGATAGCAAAAATCACCGGGCATCTCAGCCCCTCTGTGCTTGTCCTGTGTTTGTTTTCCAGCAGACAGATCGCTCCCATTCAGCTCAATACAGATTTTTTTTCTCTGTCAACAGAGACCAAAACAATCCGAGACCGTTCATAGCAGCAGCTCAGAAAATTCTTCATTTTTTTTTTTTTCCCCATTCTAGGACACTCCTCCTATCCACACTCCTAGGACAATCCTCCCATCCGCACGTGAGAAGTTACTTGTCCAAAATGTGACGGGTGGTGTACCTGTGTGTCTGCACAGGGCTCACCCTCAGCTCCGTGCACCGCCCCAGCCGGCCGCCCTGCGGACACAAAGCTGCCAAGGAGGCAGCTCGCTGTCGGTGAAGCCACTTCGGTAAGCCACCTGAACACGAATCTTCCCCCCAAAAAACACAGGAGCAAAAAAACATTGCCCACAGTCAATGCCCAGCATATTCCAAGAGCTGCGAAAAGTACAAAAATTAGCTCTATTTATTAAAGCATCCAGAAGTCTCAGCCGTGGCATTTTGCAGTTCTTTTTATGCAGCAGCGATCTACAATTAACTGCCAGCCTGGCTGTGATTTATTTTTATTGCAGCTTTACTTTATATATATATATATATAATTATTTATAATTACATGCAGGCATGCAATTATTACATAATTATATATCATTATAATTATGGGAAATAGGACTTTCCTACAAACAACCCATCTCTTCCAGCTGAAGGCAAGGTACAAGTCCACGTGCGACACGACCTTTACGAAGAGCTCAGGATTTGGCCTTCTAATGAAGAAAATTCACATCAAGACAGGAGAAGACATCTGGAAGGCCCTGCTGGGGCAGCTCGAACTCTTGCCCCTGGTGCCAAAACACTTCCCAAGCCTGTGAGGTCTCTGGGAACGGGGGGAACTAGGCAGTAAAATGGAAGGTCAGCCAACAGCCAGGACTCACCTCCTGCCCAGAGCTCTGGAAAAAAAGGTGATTTTTGTTTAGTTAGCACTTGGAGAGCAAGGGGGAGGCAAAGAGGAGAGTCCTGTTTGTAAGGGGAGAGAGAGCAAGCCAGGACTGACACAGAAGGTTAGTATCACAACCACTTATGTCATCGCACATTTACAGGAACTTCCGAGTTTTTTAGAACAGTGTGGCTGGAGAAGATCCTATTTCTCATCACTCGCACAGGCAGTCCTCAAAACTAAACTGAACAAAGATTCTCGGGGTTTTGGTTTTTTCTAATTGGGTTTCTTTATTATTATTATTTTTCCTTTCTTTTTCAAATAGGTCTTTAAAGTATTGCTTTGATTGCATGCAGCATGCTGAAGAACGCTATTTAGCCCAGTTTTGACTACAGAAGCATCCTGAAAGGCTCCTATTTTTCTCTGGAAGGCAATTTCAGCATGAACAATTTATGATTGAAATAAAGGCAGGGAAATTACAGTTTCTCATGCAAAATCATAGATCTTTTAACAGGTTTTTGATACACAACCTTTGTGCTGTATTGCTAAGTGCACACGTGAAGTATCCCTATATTTGTTGCTTTAATAACAGAAGTATTGCTCCACCTTTATAACCCTCCTTTCACCTGACACAATGGGTGTCTTTGGCCAAGACATAATGTGCAATAAGAAGTACATGGATTCATGGATTTTTCTGTTTTACAAGAACTTAGCGGTTGGACCCAATGGTTCTAGTGGTTCCCTTCCAACTTGGGCTATGCTGTGGGTCTATGAGGTTATGAGCCTACAGACTTGCTTTTCTTTTTTGGATACTGGTTCCTTGCACAAGAGCACTCTGCATACAGTCAGTTGTGGCTGGGCAAGGAGCACCAAAATGGCACAAATCAGGCAAAAGCAGCAGGAACTGGCCAGGTTGGACCTGCAGCCAACCCCAACCAGCAGAACGAGTGCTGCTGCGTCGTGGTACCCCCAGGCAGCACCCATGGGTCCCACAGCAATATCCATGGGATTGCTGCTCCAGAGGGGTTTGGGTTGGCAAAGCATCATCGCCAGTGCTGGAGCTGCTCTGGATTTAACACTTCTGACCTGCAGTAGGTGTACAGGTGTCAGACCCACTTGGGGAGGGCTTCAGTTTCAGGGGAAAAACTTCACTTGACTTTATTTTTCTGATAGGGAAATTTATTTTCCTGACAGGAAAATAAATGAGTGCTGACAATCGCATCGTTTGGGCAAGGTTCCTTACACATACTCAAGAAACAGCTTTCTAGCTGTAAAACATCACAGGCAGCAACACCTTCAATTAGTCCTCATTCTACCAAGGGAAAAAAATAAATCTCTGAGCAGTGCTACAGCATCCCCGTGCTTAAGATATTTCCCATTTTATCAGCAACTGTTGAAGCACACCGAAGGGGTGGGCTTCCAGTGCTGGTGCAGCAAAACCAGCCGCTGCTCACCCCGTGGCGGGACCCTGAGCCCCACGAGGCAGTCGTGGCACGCTCGATGCCGTTCAGCGGTTGCAGGCAGAGCCCCCTGCCTGCCTTTGAGCTCAGCATGACTCCTCTCAGTGATTTCCCCTTGCTGTGGAGCACTGCACGATTAAACGCAGCCCAGGAACGCCACCAACAAGAAGCTGTTGGCCGAGCCCTGTGCCAGCACCTCGGAAGAAACCTCCCCCGTCTGCTGAAGGCAAGGCTGCGGCGAGTGCCGGGCAAGGAAACCTGGAAAGCCAAACTGGTGCCTTTTCAAGAACGTGCCTGCCTATTCCCAAAGTCTGTTTCACTTCATGGTGAGACAAACAAGTCTCCTACACAAGATTCAAACCACAGCCCACAGCTTAATGTCTAGCACAGAAATGGAAAACACACAGTAAAACTGGAAAATCATACGGCACCGGTATGCTAGCAGGCTGGGTCTCTAGACACACCACAGCCTTCTTCGGGGAAATAAGATGTCAATTAAAATAAAAAGAATCTGAGACTCCAATAAAAACCTCTTGATTCATCCCACTCCTTTCTAATAAGCCAACAGCAAAACTCCCTTGGACTTTGTGGCAGTCCTGGTGGAAAGAAAGTTTTTCTGCAGCCTTGTGGCCAGGCTGAACGGCCGTGTCCAGCACGCACTTACCTTAACACATCTGGTGGCTGTGCCAAGTGGGTCAGTGAAAAGCAAGTTCCAGGCAGGTTTGTATACATCTTCACCAGTGCCATGTCATCGTTAGAATTTTTAATAATAAAAAATGGAAATGCTTATCTAGGTGTCATACGAATACTTGAAGTAATTCTGTTTTTCCTGACGTTTTCCTGAAAAAAAAAAAAAAAAAGATTTTTTAAATGTAAATTTTAGTTAGCAATCCAGGGTGGGCTGGTGGAAAGAAGTAGAATAGCAGCAGCTCAGCAGTTGTGATGCCCTAGCGGATGCATTAAGGGCTCAGTTCTCACTGCCCCCTTCATATACCTCTTTTGTCGTGTTGTGGGAAGGGAGAAAAAGACTGGTATGGGGCACTTTGGGTGCTCTGCAGGAATGTAGGCAGCAGGAGCAGGCTGCCGGGTAAGGAGAACAAATCCCCAAATCCCAGAATGGCTGAGGCTCAAAGGGACCTCTGGAGATCACCTGCTCCGACCCGCTGCCCAGCAGGGTCACCTGGAGCACCTCCCACAGGACGGCACCCAGGCGGGGTCTGAATATCTCCAAGAAGGAGACCCCACGACCCCTCTGGGCAGCTAAGGGCTGTGCAGAAATCATTGGCAACCCAAACACCAGCCTCAGAAATTCTCTTTAAAATGGTGACACTGGAGCTGCTGCCCCTCAGAGCGGGGGTTTGGGGGGCTCCCGCAGACCTTGCCCCACCTGCTCCCAGGGCAGAGATGCAGCGGGTGCGCCGCTACCCCCGGGTACCCCCGGGTCCCCGCACACCCCCGGCCCTCCGCACACCCCCGGCCGCCCACGGGGGCTCTCTGGGTGCCCTGCGGGATTCCCGGCGGCCCCGCGGCTTTCGGCTCCCCGCCTGGAAAGGAACAGCGCCCCGGGGAAGTCCTGCTCCGCCGCCCCTATAAAGGCGGCGCGGCCCCGCAGAGCAGCCGGAGAACCCGGGGCACAGCCATGGAGGAGCGAGGCACCGCCAGGGGCACCGGCACCGGTACCAGCATCTCCAGGAGCGCCGGGATCGGGACCGGCACCGGCAGGGGCTCGGGGCACTGGGCGCTGCTGGCCGCGCTCTGCCTGGCGCTGCCCCTGCCCGCCCCGGCGCTGCCGTCGCCGCCCGCCCCCAGCCTGGTCCCGGAGCTCAGCCGCTCCCGGGCGCTGCTGGACGCGGCCAGAGCCTCGCTGCTCAGCCTCAAGGTGGGAGAAGGGCAGGGAACGGGTGGTGCCCGGGATGGGGCGGTGGGATGGTACTTGGGATGGAGGGGTGCTTGGTGGTGGGAGCTGGGATGGAGGGATGCTCGGTGTGGTACCCAGGATGGGGTGGTGGTACCCAGGATGGAGGGATGCTCGGTGGTGGGACCAGGATGGAGGGATGCTCGGTGGTGGTACTGGGATGGAGGGATGGTTAGTGTGGTACCCGGGATGGAGGGATGCTTGGTGGTGGAACCCGGGATGCTCAGTGGTGATTCCCAGCTGGGAGGATGCTCTTTGTCAGCTCCCTGCCAGCCTCTCTAGCTGCTCCTCGTGCCTTCCCCAACTTTAGCACCTGCGTTTGCACCGGTGCCTTTCTCAGCTCCGCCTTTCTCAGCGCAGTGGCAGCCAATTGCACCGCTCCCAGTTTGGAACACGATTTTTCTCTGATGCTGCTACCCAGCTGGCTCTGGAAGTACCTGCTCCCGACCTTGGTGTTGCATTTCATTTGCATGCTGTCATTTTGCTGTCACAGCACCCTCCTGCACCAAAGACCCCTGGCAGCAGCCCCAGGGGGATTTTTTTTTAATTTATTTTTTGGCTAAAATTTCCTGCTATGGTTGCAAGCTTCACCTCAGAGAAGCACAAAAGAAAGCCACTAAATAGGCGTATTGTTCCACGCTTGTGGTGTGCCGGTGAGCACTAAGTGTCTGTGCGGATGGTATTTGCTATTGCTGACTTCCTAGGAGATAATTCTACATCTGAAATTACAGTGACATGAAGTTGTCCATAGATTCAACGTTTGAGAGAGCAATTTGTGTTGCTAAAGTAATGGAGACATGCATCCAGCAACAGCACATAGAATAAAGCCGGAGCGTGTTCCTCTGTAGCACAACCGCCACGTTTTCCCAAATTTCAGACACTTGGTCCATTTGCCACCTTCTGGGGCTGAATCAATGACCCCCTTTTTTTTCTCTTTGAATACAGGAACATGGGACACTGGGATTTGACTGTACCCTGGAGGAGGTTGACCTCAAAGACATCACTAAGGATCAAATCAACACGCTAAAAGCTTGCACATCCGAGGATCCAAGGGTAAAACCAAACGATCAGGATTCAGCAGCCCAATGTCATGGAACAGCCATAGAACTCACATTTCCACATCTTAATGCACTTATTTCTTCCTTCATTTGCAGACTGGAAACTGTCCAGTGCTGGAAAGTTCTACTTTTGATAAGGTAAATTGGAGCTTTCTCAAAAGAACCACTTTGCTTGGTTTGCATTTAAAGTTTTTAGCAACCAGTTCCAGCATTTCTTAACAATTCTGACTTTTGCAGCGTAAATGCCTGCAGGGGATCTATGAAGATCTGAAAGCCTACAGGGCAGAGCTCAGTGATCAGAAGGTGCTGACGTCCATTGACGAGATGATGAAAGTAAGCGTTTCTGTCTCGTTCCTTTCTATTATTTCTGCCTTAAACCAGAGTTTTAACCCAGAGCATTCTGCTCTGCAGTTAGTCCTAGAGTGAATGATCATTTCTGATAATTTAGAAAGTTGTTAGTGTTTTTTCTGGAAGGTAAAGCAGGAAAATATTAAGAGCCTGTTGGTTTGCTAGTTCATTAAAGCTGATAGAAGGGAAAAAAAATCATTGCCTGTTATGGCAGGGTGGGAAGAGCCTTTGTGCCTCGATGGACACCTTGGTCTTGGGGGACACAGAATTAATCCCTGTCCCCCCTCCTAACGCCGCTGCCCCCCGCAGGCCCTGCAGCCGGGCAGCCTGGGCACGCTGCAGCCTCCACCACCCAGCGCGGCGCTGACCTCCTTCAAGGACCGCATGAGGCTCTGCGGCGTCCTGCACGCCTTCCGCATCCGCGCCGTCACCATTGACAGGATGATGAACTACCTGAGCGCCCTGTGAGCCCCCCGGGAAGAGCCCGAAGCTGCCTTGGAGAGGTGCAGGAGGAAAACACGGCCGGGGTGGGTGTCCTGCGATGTGGCTGGGAGCTTTGTAGGAAGCGAGCACATCCCATTTTACAGAGTTTCTTATAAGGCGTGTTTTAGTGAGCTATTGCCAGTGCCTTTTAAGCTATCTTGTTAAATTTCTACACTTCTAGACAATAAGCTATATCGTACGATAATGTTCTCAGACCACCGAACACTCAGCTATAACCTGTCTTACATGTTTTATTTATTCAAGTTTCAGAAACTGAAACGTATTTATAATATTCCTGATTTATTTATTATGAAGTTCCTTATTTATTCTATTTATTGCCTAATAAAATTACAGTTTGAATAAAAAAGCATGGTGACCTTTGCTTCCTTGAGTTATGAGACAAATCGGTAAGACAGAATCATATTGATCAGATCTAAGACCCCCATCTAAGCAGCGTACCACGGTACCATCCAGCCCTGGGGGCAAATTCAAGAATCCAATTTCCCTCTTGTTCCTTCCACCAGCCACGTTTCCTGTGGATTGTCTCTGGGACTGAGCCATTCTTGTTCACAGCCATTTCCAGCCCCTTGCATGGTTTCCTGGGTGAAAGCCTGGCCCCAGGGAAAACAATAGCTGCGCTGTTTAATTCAATGGAGCGAGAATTTGGGGCAGAGCTCTTAAGGGCAGAAAGGATGACTGGGTGATTATTGTCCAAATTCTTCCCTCCAGTGCTGAAGCTGGCCTAAAAAAAGAGTGGGGTGGGAGGAGGACTGCTCTTCTCAGCTGGTCTGAGCTGATGCCAGCACTGTCACTGCTGCCCTTCGTACCACCAGCATCAGTGCCACCCGTGTACCACACCAGCCCTCGCAATGCCACCCTAAAACCTCCCCCAGTTTGCTAACCGAAGTAGAGCCGTGGTCCTTACCCCTGCAGAGGGCCCGTAATGCAGATGTGAGGCAAGAGCAACCTCACACCTCTGAGGGCCGTGGTGGTTTTATTGCTCCCACTCCTCCTTCCTGCAGGAACGGCAGGCACACAGACAAAGCCACAGCTGAAGAGCACAGAAATACAATACAAGTGTTTTCAAAAACTTCTTGACTTTGATTTAAAGAACGGCAGTGTTGAAGTATTGTATCCTTGGACCACCTGCTGCGCTGCCCCCGTTCCTACAAGCAAGCATCCAACTTCCAGCTGTGTTCTACCCCTTTCTGCTTTTGGCCAGGGAGTCCTCTCACAGCATTGTTTGTATCAGGTAACCCAAAGTTCCCAGGTGCTGTGTAATGTACACGTTGTGAGAACAAAATCTTTTGGTTAGGAAGCAAAATCAGCTAGCTTTAAAATAAGAGCCCCTTTGGAACTTTTCTTTCCTTGAGACACATCAAAATTACGAGCTGAAGTTGGCTTTGTAGACAACAAAGCTTCTTGCTGAAGAAAAGTCACAACAACTTACCTTTTTTCTTTCTAAAGCCCCTATCTCATCCCCTCTGCGTGCCCCGGCAGCTCTCAAAGCACCTGGGGCACACAGAAGCAGCTTTCCCCTTCCTCCTGCTCCATTACAGGCAAAGTCTTGCTCCGTTCTTGCAAACCCGTTGATTTTGCATGTTCAGAAAGACCGATTTTTGAGAATTTAGCTCATTTCCCACAAATCACCAAGTTCATGCAAATGGCTATGATCCCACTACAGCCTGCCTGAGAGATCGCCAGTATGAGGGGCCTGTACGTTCACACAAAATTTACAGTATGGGTAGTGAGCTTACCAAGGTAAGGCACAATATTCTCCAACAAAAGCATTTTGTGCAGTAATTTAGCATCTGCACTCAACAGAACCATTAGCTAGCAGTAAAACTGGTATTGACATTTTGGGAAATTATCCCCTTAATGCTCCCTTTTATGGGATAAATTGCTTTATTCATCAGTAGGGAAAAAAACAGATAATGACATCTGCATTTTTATTATTAGTTGATAAGCATTGCACATGTGGAACATCATGCGTTTAAACACTACATAGCAAAAAAAATAAAACCCTCTTGTCATTTTGAAACTAAACCTGAGGCGTAAATTGAAAACCCAGAGAGGGACACCAGGTCAAACACATTCCCATTCCCTCTTCCAAGCTCATCACTGCTCCACTTACTGACAAGGGGTCTCCCATCACAAAACCCAAAAGAAATAAGCCGTTTTTGCCGCTAAAGAAGTGAAAACAGGCAGCTATGATGTGAGGAACTGCCAGCCAGCAGGAGACTGCCCTTGGAGGGACAGGACTGGGGACACCAGCCCCATCCCAGCTGCCTGGGGATGGAAGGTGATAAGCATCCACCGAGGCACCAAGTGTCCCCCAGCAGCAATTCCTGTTTGCTTGGCGCAGAAAGAGCCAAGGGCAACTCTGCATCCACATGGGGAGGCGTACACCACCCCTGGCCTGGTTTTCCCTACACATCAGAAGAGCCCACGAGGCTTGGGGCACTGCCACAGCCTCTCCCTCGGCCCATGGAAACCCCTCGGGACACTCCGCGGAGAAACCCCTCCTTGAGAGGGCTGGAGAGAGAACACTATTGCTGTGTGATGGCTCACGAGGGCTGGCAGGTGAGGGACGTGCAACCCTTCCTCCAACCCTGCTGCCTCAAACCCCACTCCTCACCCGAAGGACAGGAACATGCCCTGACCTGACAGCGTTCGGCATTGCAGCACTAAGGGTGGAGGAGATGGCCCAGGATAGGCAACCAGCAGGTAACCTCTGAAAGAGTTGTATTTCATCAAACAGTTAAAATGAAAAACGAAACACAAGCAGTGTGAAGGTTTCCTTTTTAATCCTGATTTTTAAAGTATGCTTTTCCTTTCATAAACATACACAGGGGAAGATGATCCATAGAATCACGTGTCTTTAAAAATAAGACAATCTGGTAGCTGCTCTCGTCTGCAAATGACATTACTTTCAGATCTCTTACTACCGTACTACTTACAATACTACATGTATTGGCCACAGAGTTAACACTCTTCTTGGAAAATTTGAGTTTTCCAAGTTGAGTTTTCTAAAACTCAAAATATGAGGTGGGGGTTTTTTTTTGATTCTTTTTTTCTATTTCAGTTTAAGCACCTCATTCTATTCAAGTTAAAATCACTCATGTAAAAAAAAAAGAGTATAAAAAGTTCATAATACAAAAAAAAATATACAAAAAAATATAAAAATTGAGACAGACTATACAAGACAACAGTGAACAAGAAAATCCCACAGAAAATTCAAAGCTGCCTGCGGTTAGTGGTGCTACTCTGAAGTTGGTCTTCAGTTTTTTTTTGGAAAACAGAACCGCAGCCCAACAGGCTGAGCATGCACGAATATATACAGTGGCTACATATATACAGCAATTATGCAAACAACTTTGTCTGCAAATTTAAGAGTATTCTTCCCTGATCGAAGTCATCTGTATGAAACGTAACTTACCTCATGATTTTGACAGTTCCATTATTTTTTAGGGGGATCAAAGTTGCTGCACAACTTTTCTCCCTGTCTTTCCCTGATGTAAATAAAATGTTTCAAGATAGTAGTCACATACCCAATAAAGGTAAACCAATTTCTCCTAGTGTTCATTATCTTTTAGGACTGGCTCAAACAAGACAAATGTGGCCAATTTAGGGCACGTGAAGCCTGGCACTTCCATCCTGACTCGACGGCTGTGATGACCGGCATCCAAGCGCATGAGTAATTACTCCTGAAAAAGCCACATGAGTAATTACTCCTGAAAACACTTCTTGCACTTACATCAGTGCAAAATTTCATTCACATTTCTTTCATAGACTCTGTCTAAACTTTCCACTGACTGATTAGGACTTGCATCTTCACTCCTGAATCACAATGAAATGCCAGGGAAACAGCTTGAGAAGTTTAACCATTCGGATGGGGAAAGTTCCCGAGCTTTTTAATCAGCTTCTTCTTGAACTCATCACTGAGCCAAAAAGCCTGGGGAAATGAACACACACAAGCACGTTAGCATTTTAATAACTTCTAAAGATCAAATAGCATATATTTTGAATAATATGCGTATAAAAAGTAAGAACAAAGTTCTGCCTGTTCCAAAACCATTATTTTTTGGACTTCTTTGGGCTTCCTGATGCAAACCAACAACTTGCTTGGGTACATAATGCCAATTAGTCTGGTCACAGTCAAGTATTCTGAACAGTCAATACAAAAAGGTTACTCGTTTTATATCAGTTTCTGAAGGGAAATATACAAATGCCACAAGAAAGTAAATCACCATTAATGTTAGAAGGGAGACAATTTCGACCCACACATTAAAAGGTGTACTAGGTATTTAGTACTCTGACGTGAACTCTTAATATACATCTGAGACACAGTGATGTAATTAAACAAACATGTAAAGTGGATACCTTCTAGTAGTTGTACTATATCATATGATACTTTGTCGCCGAGTCTGTTGTACAGACTTTGTGCGGTTCCGTTGCTCTGCTCCCTTTCTCTCCACTTGCTTAACAGCAGAAATTTTTGCATATTGACCTCCTGTTCCTTCGCCTGAATCTGCTGAATGTCTTTCATTTCCATCTGAAGGCATTCAATGGCGACTTCCTTCCACTCTGCACCAAACAACTTTGCGATCGCCATCAGCTGTTGATCGGTTAGTAAATTCATTGCTTTAATTCCATCTGTAAAACACACAGAACAAAAATCAGATCTATTATTGCTCTTCTGGTTAGCCTTCTAACTAAATGACACTATTGGCTCTGCGCAGGGCCAGGGGACATATAATGAAGGGGACCTTATTAGTCACGCAGACAAAACTGGATTATAGAATCACCTAGAGTCACTTAGGTTGGGAAAAAAAAAAAAAATCCAACCCTCTAAGATCATCAAGTCAAGCACTGTAGAAAAATCACCTGAAGAATTAAGCCTGGCTCATAAAGATGCAAAGTTCTGATTTCGTGCTGTATACTCTAAAGGCTTTTTTTTTCCCCCTCCATTTATAAGCAATTATTCCTCTAGTAGAAGAACTGTATGAACACAAACCTCCTTCGGTATGTTAAGTCACCAAGCACACAGAGATTTTGTGATGTGTAACATCTGACTAGTTCAGATGACTGTTTTCCCTCAAAACCTAACAGTGCTCCAGGAGTCTGAGGTTTGTTTTCCTTTAATCACAGTAGCTAAGAAGTCTCAGCCTACATGGTTATACGGACTAAGCCGTTTTCCTTTCCTGTATCACCATTTACGTGTAAAAATGAAGTTGTGAACGATGAAAGCTCTCCCTCTGGTGGCTACATGCACCCATAAATAAATACCTACATGATTATTTTTGCTGACATGTGAAGCCTGATGCCAGCTATATTATTTGATTCAGAAAATGATCATGATTTTTTTTCTGTATGTTTTTTTCAAAATAGCTGTTAGTAAATTAGTAGTTTCTCACTGGGAGCTCCCAGACACCAAACATTTCTGAACATCAAGACATTATATGTCAACAGCAAATGGGAGCTGATTTTTTTCAGCCTGTTATGGCTAAGGACACACAGTACAAAATCTGAGACATGCAGTGGAAACCCCTTCTAAAAGCATCCCTTATTTCCCGGTCTAAGAAGACCATAGCATTTTAGCTGCCCCTTATAAGTCAAGTTTCCTAGCCGTTTCTCCACATTCACCTGTTGAATGAATGGCAGCGCGCAGAGGTATACAAGTGAGGCACACACAAATTCTGTAGCTACAAAAGCAGCAATTTCTCCTCCTATATTTCATGGTCAAGTTTGTGGAAGCGTATAAAAAAAAACACCTCAGCTTCACTACAGATCATGGGATTAAAAATAAAAACAACAAACAAACAAACAATCACAACCCAAACTCAGTATTTTAAGTGACACAGAAATGCTTGCCTGTAGTACTGTTAGACCTTTGCTTTTTGCCACAGTGTGTCTCTTCTTCAGAAAAGCTGTTGGTTGATTTCCGTCTTTTGACACCTAAGGAGCAAGGAAGAATCGATGGTATTTCATGCATTTCACATGCACATCACTTGAGCAACAACAGCAACACAGGCACACAGAAAACAAGTGACTTGGAATTATCTTCAAATGGACTTACTGACTGCATTTCGTTTTAGCTCATTTTTGTTCTGATCATAATGTATCCAGTCACCTGGAAAACAGTTTTCAAAGAAAACAGGTCAGGTAGGAATTTCTACTGCTGTGCCCTACGTCCAACCATTGCCATGCATGAAAACAAACTATTAAGTGGATTTGTGTTGCTGAGCTAAGATTTAAAAGAACGAGATGATTTCTCCCATTTTACCACGTCACTTACATAATGTATATTGCTCCTGGTACATAGCGGAGCACCCTCCTGTCCCACCCCACAACACTGACACCTTTGCCTGCAGGCTGAAGGCACCTGCTCCAGCACAGGCTTCAAAGACACTACTTTGTCCGTCGCCTTGACGTCTGTGCTGTGCAGGTTACTCCAAAATTCGGTATGCAACCTCTTGGATCTCTTCTCTTCTTATCACTTCCAGTTCCAAACCTTGCAATTTTAACAGCAGTAATTGAAGTTATTTAAAGAATTTATTCTACAGGCTGCATTGCATCCCAAACCATGCTTTTTTTCAGCAGGAACAAACCGCTACTCAAAACACAAAACACTTACTTTCTCTTAGCTTTGCTTTCCATACAACTGCTTCAGACTCCAGTTCAATCAAAGACAAGGTGAAGTCTTCATGTTTCTCCAAATAGACTTCAATGTAACTTTTTAGTTTCAAAAGAGATCCATCAACAAACTCAATTTCCTGTAAAATGTTATGTTTAAAATAAACATTTATCCAAACATAAATCAGGAGGTATTTGGCCGGTGGTCCTAATCTGATCCAATCTCCAGTCTCCCCAGAATTTTGCCATCAACTTTAGCAACGTAAGGATTTTATCCCAAAGTTTTAGGTCTTTAAGAGGCAAATGCTTTCTGTAGCAATTGCAAATGGATGCGTGAACTGCCCTTAAAGCCAGAGCAAGCACCGCACTCAGCAGGAGTGGGAAGGAAAAGCTATTTTCTATCGTGTCTCAAATCAAGCTGCACAACACGGCAGTTACATGAGGAACTTACCTCCGGAGTTACTTCAGCTTCTGGTTCGCAGAGTAATCTGTATCGTTTTCCCTTCTGCAGTAATTTTTGGCACACAGGGGGCTTGTCGATTTTAATGAACTTCTTTTTGGAATGTTTTACTGCTTTTGCTATATCCTGAAATTTTAAAAAGACAGTCCGTTACACCCCTCAGTGAAACGGGTCACATTTACAATCCACACTACTTGGGGCTCTGTGGTTTTTTTGCCACCACGGCTCTAACAAAATGGCCACGGCCTGAGCCACACAGCAAACCTCACCAGATGCTGCGTTCTAAACACAACGCTTGTGGGGGAGGATGTCTCCATTCCTCAAAATAAATAAATAAAATTGAAAAATGAATTATGCTGCATCAGCAAAATTCAAAGGGCTTTGCAAGCCAGATGAAAGCAAGCATTGTTAGCTGCTTCCCCCTTCTCCTGCTGGCCTACGGGGGGATTGGTGAGAGGGGACAAGTGGTGCAGATCTGAGCCCTGCTAATTTGGTGGCAAACATTTCTGATGTGTTGTCATTTTTTCTACTTTTCACAGCAGCACGTGAATGAGCAGATGGGCCAGTACAACTGCTTACATATCAAACCCTAATGTGCCAGAGCCTTTTTCCATGTGGGAATGCCACCAGAGCGTCGCATGCACAGACTGCAGTGAGGGAAGGGCACCTCTTTACTGATGTACTACCCGAGCAAAACACCCGACGTGGCCAACCCCACCTTGATAAAGGATTCGTTGTTCGTGGCCACGTAGACCCGGAACAATAAGGAGGGGTCGCTGTCGACGGCCTTGTACAGGACGACGGCGCCGTGGTAGAGCAGGGGCTCCTCGCTGCGGATGAGCGGCCCGACGGGCGACAGCGAGCTGACCAGCCACCGCACGTGCGAGGACGAGTAGTCCATGGACGGCTCGATGGCTGCGCCCGCGCCCTTGATGTGCAGCACCTTGAAGGCCGGATGGGAGTCACCATCTGTGGGGACACGTGGCGTTGGCATCGGCACCCATGGCCCGGCCTGCCCCTACCACCCGCACCGGAGGCCGGTACTCACCGCCGAGGCAGAGGGAGTGGGGGAAGGCGATGGAGGTGAGGGCGGAGGCCGCCTTGCAATGCACGTCAAAGAGAGGGCCGCCCACCACCCATGGCGGCTTCACCAGCCCGGCGTATTTGCTCCAGGACAGCAGGGAGTAGCTGATGGCGACCGCCTCGGTCACCTCAAAAATCAGGCCCGTGACGCTGCACTGGTACGTGCCGTCCGCGTCCAGCTTCAGCCTGCCGGGACAGACCCACTGGGTTAGCCTGGTGCCTGCCGCAGAGCAGGTGCTAATTATTGTTATTAAATAAATAATGAATTATTTGTATTGGAATTGTTCACAATTATTAATTAACATTAATTATTGCAATGAAATAAAACACACAAGAAGCCACCCTGAGGGCTGTCCTGGACAAGGATCTACCGTCAGCACTGGCAGCTGGTGCAAGGTGTTTGTTTTCAAGGACCTGGGGGCATCTTTCGTTATAGCTGCAAATGCATTTGTGTAGGAAATTTTCCCCCCACTTAATCTGAAGAAGTATCTTGATGGGAACAACATAAATGTATACCCATTATATTATAAAAAAAACACATACAAATATTGTCCTCCAGCCAGTCTCCTAGGGGTCACCTGCTCCCTCTGGGCCTATATAAATAGATAAAATAAAAATACATATTTTAAAAACTCAAGAGAAAATCTGCAAATTGTAACTCTATCTTGTGAAAAATACATGGCTTTCTTTCTCTAAACATACATTTTCATTTCTGCAGTGCTCACAGTGGGGCAGACAGTTCACTCCTAGGGAGAAAACAGGAAAATCAGCTCATTAAAATCAAAGCAAATAAAAATAAAAAGGGGGGAGGGGAGAAGAACTCCAGAGCTCTCTTACCACCAGATTCATTCCGGTCTGGCTGTGATTCTTTCTTTTCTTGTTCTTCATCTACATAAAGAAGTTTTAAAGGCACATATTAATACACGAAGTGAAAGAGCTCCAGGAGAAGGGCCATCTGTGGCTTTTACATAACAAAAGGACAGTGGGGACAGACAGCTCTGTTCCTGGTCCTGCCCACCCCAGCTTCCTGGGATTTCTAGCATTTGCACCCCTGTCAGTGGGGGTTGCAGTGATGCACTGCCTAGCAAATACATCCATCAGCTTCCAGGCAGGTCTCTGCTCTCCTGCTCAGCAAGGACAACCCACCAATTTCATCTGCTTACCTTAAAAAAAAAGAACACAAAGGAAAATATTCTTAGGCCTACTGTGCCTGCACACAGCTTGGGGGTGAGGCTGGGCACCAGGATAGATTTGTCAAAAGCTCATAACCTGCACAAAGGCCTGGAAATGTTCATGGCGAGGGGGAAACCTCCCCCCAGGACCCCTCATCCTGCCAAGTACGAACGCCAACCACCTGCATGGAAGCCGTGCACCACGGTCCCCAGTGAGAAGGGAGCCACGCTAGAGCAGCGCACTTGGCCCTAAATATGTTTTGAAACGCCTGAATCCGCCTCACCAAACTCCAGCACAAAAGCAAGCAAGTGGAGCTGACACGAGGCAAAAGTTTTTGGCCCGAAGGTTCAAATTGTGCAAACGTGACTGGCAGAGCTCACGCCACAAGGTGTGATGAAATGCAACCGCCGCTGCTGCCAGCCCAGCAACAGCAGGCTGCGGGCAGGCCCTCCCCGTCATCCCGTCACGTCAACACCTCCCAGGTAGGCACATGTGGGAGAGGAAGAAAATCTATTATTATCCAACGCCGTGCTGAGCTGCCTGGAAGCCATCACAGAAACACCCAGGCCATGACAGCGAGCTGGACCCCGTCCTGGAGCACTATTTTGGGCACGGAGAGGCCACTGGCATCGCTCCAAGCCCCGCGCAGGAGAGGAAGCCTGGCTGAGCTCCGGCAGCGCTGCTCATCAGTTAGCAGTGCTGCCATGTTCGCACACACCACGCATGCCAACAGCCTGCGAGATAATGCCCTCCAGCAAGTGTTTGTGCCAGAAGAAGGGGCCCTGGCTGGCAGCGGCTGTGCCAGAGCTCGGTCGCTGTGTGCCCTCACGCATCCCAGTAAAAAGCCGTGTCAGCTTCCTAACGCCTCCAAAGGCCGTACAGGATAGGAACAAAGCAGCACACTCACCCGACCGTCTTGCATCAGACTCCTCAGTATCTGACAAAAAAAAAAAAAAAAAAGCTTTCTAATTATTTAGAAAAGACTCGCAGTCTTGTATGAAAGCAGAATAAACTGTTCGTGGTGTAACCCGCGCAAGCGAAAACCCACACGCTTTTCATCAACAGCAAACACTTCCTTTAATTCTTTTCCTGTCCATCCTGTTTTGCCACTTGTGCTGCCAACTTTTATGCAGATTTATAGCCCCTCGGCCTTTGGACGGCTACCGCGGTGCACAAACATCTGCAGGCATTGTGTGAGCGAGGCCAGTGCCACACGAGCTGCCGCTCCTCTGTTATTGCAGGGCTCAGAACTGAGTGGCAGGGAAATAATGTGCTCGCAGAAATATCATTCTGCTTTTCAGCATTCAATCACTGAATTAACAGCGCTGTACAATAACTTAGAGTACTCCCATAAAGAGCAGCACATTTAAACTGAAGTTACATTTTCCAAAGAGGGAAATTAAACTGAAACACAACACTCACCTGAGTCGTCTTCTGAGCTGCTGCTGGAGCTGCTGGAGCTGCTTGCAGAACCATTCTCTCCTGAACAAAATCACACCCCGTTAGTGGCAGGAAGGAGTAAGTAAAGCTATGCCACAGGTAAGTAAGGGATTAGTTTGGTGGGCACGTTGGGTAACACGACAGAGCAAGAAAATACTGAGCCATGCTTAGGCATAGACTCGCGTCCCAGCATCAGAGATTTCAGGGGTCACACAGGCCCTCCTGAAGGGTACACGTGATGTTCAACGCTTAATTTTGATCTATGATGTCCTAAACAAACTGGGACTGTTCTGGGCCCTCCCTTCGCCCCAGCACATCCCACTTCCCTAGCTGAATCACGGTTTCCCACGGCACGCCTGAGAAGCGGCAGAAGCATTGGCAGGGACAGGCGCGTACCACCAGGGAGTGCCCCGGGCTGGGGCTGTGCCACGCATGGCTCTCATGAACCCCTCTTACAAGCGTGAGTTGAAGAGAAACCAATATTGGAAAAGAAAGGACCCGGTTTCCAGCCCGAGGCTGGACTGGCTGCTGGTCCTGGCACGGCTCACCTGCCGGGAGCTCCTCGGCACAGCCCGCGGCACAGCCCTCTCCTTCCTCGCAGGAGGCCTCCAAGTCTGGAAGAGGAAACCAGTGGGTTTTACGCGCATGTTTTGCATGAAAAAAGGAACTTCTGAACACCTATAATCAAAGTCTCTGGGGCTGTCAGCGTCACATGCTTCACACATCCTCAGCCCAGAAAAGTGATGGGGCCACCACATCCTGTGCTGATAAAACCCAAGCAAGTTTTCTTGCTTTGAATTAAACCGGTGCCTGCATCGGTCTGCAGGGTCACGGCTGGAGCAGCACACGGTGCACTGCAGGGCAGAGGGGCTGCAAGGACGGCCACGGACCCCCCTCCCACGCACCCACCGCAGCAGGCAAAGCTGCCACCTCCCAGCAGACTCGAAAAAATGTGCCCAACACCAGACTGTCATCACCAGCCGAGAGGAACCACAGAGCCGCGGTGAGGACCAGTGTCCCACGTCCTCCACCCCACACCAGATGTCCCAGCCAGACCGCCTCGACACGCACGCCTCCGTGCTCCGAGCAGGGGTGTTAGAGATCTCACAGAACCATTTAGCAGAGTAAAAGCTCCCTCCGCATGATCATGCACTGATTTTTATTTTTTGCACGAGGTCTCTGGCAGGTCCAGCTCTGCCCATGGTGCTCACCGAGTGCTCCGGCTTGGATGCACGGAGATTCGGCAGCCATCTACTGAATTTTCAGTGCAAGACTAGCTCTTCTCCTGGCATTTTTGCACTATGCAGATAAGAGGGAAAGAATAAATATCAAAATAACATGAATTTTGTAAACAAGTATAAAATCTCAAAAATCTTACCCATGAAACTAAAGCATTGCACATTTATTTTTCTATGGCCAGTAGTTATCACATTGTGATTTTCTTTCAGAAGGATGGGAATTTCCAACAACAAACCCACTGAAGCCACGCACTTCACAAAGTTACTGTACCTTGCTCGTCTGCAGAGAGGGATTCGATTCCGCTGGAAGACAAAACGGGAAATGCATGAGAGGACCTGACAATCCTCTGCCACCCTTCCATACAAGCCAGGGAATTTGAGGAAACCGAGCAGGTTTTAAGGCAAGTTAAGCTGTAACGATGGGGGGATGGTGTTTAAAAATGGATTTACTCAGTGCAACCCCAGACCCTGGCTCTTGCCCTTGCTGCAGGGATGCTGGGGATGCCTGGCTCTGCCCCAGGGGTTCCCACGAGGACAAGCCCTTGGTCCCCAGCCCCTTTTGCAAAGCCAGGCTCTCCAGGACACGAACAGCTGCTTTGAGAAGCAGGCAATAAGGTTATCAGCACTCCTAGCGCAGGGAAGCATCAGGGTGAGTACAGCACAGCAAAGGCTTGCTGAGACAACAAAGGAAGGTAAGAGGAGAGAGCAAGAGCCTGTCCACAGCCCCCAATGCTTCCGAGACCTTTGTTCAGTCTTCAGGCTGGGTGGAGCAGCAGGATGCTGACATTATTTATCTTCTTCAGCAACACATGGAGCTCAGACAGACTTGATGACCCCTAAGTGGCAAATTACTCCCATCTGATCACCTGTTGGCAACCCATGGCAAATCCAGACCCAACTTCACTCTCCTTTTTTTTGCTTGAAAGGGGGAAAATTGCTGTTTTTATCTTTCATGGATCTTCATCAGATCTGGAAACCTTTCCAGGGAGCTCCACAAAGCCCTCGAGCGCCGTCCCCGCTGAAGCACCACCACAAAAGCATCCGATTAGGAAGGGAATCGCTCTGGGTGCAGTTACCACAAACCAGCAGGTGACATCCAGCTCTGCTTCGCTTTGGAATCAGGAGCCACCACCACCCAGTATCTCTGCTTTCCCAGCAGCCAGCCTGAAGCGCGGCACTGTGCAGGCAACGGCAGCAGCAGGAAAACAACCGCTAAATCTGGGGGCTGAGGAGCAAGGAAGCGACGCAAGGAAAGGTCCGGGCAAAGCGCGGCAGGGCGGGCGGCGGGGCAGGGACACTCCCACGCAGCCCGAAGCGGGAAGATTTCTCCATCAAGGCCAGGGAAAACGGAGTTAGACACGGAGAGGAATCTGGGTGAGAGTCTCACAGCGGGCAGGAGTTGGAATCGTACCCGAACTGTCTTGCAAAAAATACACTGCAGCGTTGGGAAAAAGCCTGGATGGAGCCCAGCGCGCGCCCGAGCCAGGGGCCGTGTGTAAATGAGGTTTGCCTACAGATGGCTTCCAGCCCCGCGCTTTGCTCCTCCTCAGCTAAAAAACACGCGGTGAGGAAGAGAAACAGGCCTGCTCGGGCTAACAAATTATTGCCCACAACCAATTACTCGCGGGGAGAAATGCATCTCCAGCCTTATCTCCCGCCGCGCGAGAGCTGCGCGGCTCTGTTGTTCGGCCCCTGCCGAACCAAAACCAAAACAGTTTAACCATGCTGTTCTGCCGACAGCTTTGCAGGCAGGAGATAAACACGCTCGCCTCGAGACCGCCCCAGCTGCCGTCTGTTTTGGGAAGGGCGCTGGGTGCAGGGGGGTGCAGGGACACCGAGCGCGGTGGGCTCGCCGAGCGCTTTTGTCTGCCGGAGGAGACGATGGCGAGCGGAGCTGGGGATGGCGGGCGGCTGCACGGCCGGGCCTTGGCCTTGACTGGGGGGCACGGGGAGCCCCCACTGCAGGTGCCAGGCCAGGAGCCTGCACCCCGTGGCCTTGCAGGTGTCCTGGGGGGTGTAGGATGGGTGCCCAGCGGCTGGGCCATGTGGCAGTGCAGGATGGGGGTCTCTTCGTTGGGATCCAGCAATGGGGGGCGTTTGGGGATGGGGGGGGG
>NC_048901.1:23597250-23752598 GCF_011077185.1 Oxyura jamaicensis | reverse complement strand
GGGGAGAGGGAGGAGGAAGAGGGGGGAGAGGGAGGAGGGAGAGAGGAGGGACCGCCCCCGGC
The DNA here is from genome assembly GCF_011077185.1 of Oxyura jamaicensis. Taxonomy (NCBI): domain Eukaryota; kingdom Metazoa; phylum Chordata; class Aves; order Anseriformes; family Anatidae; genus Oxyura; species Oxyura jamaicensis. The sequence continues at coordinate 23,752,536 of NC_048901.1, read as the reverse complement.
CCCCCCCCCGCCCTCCCACGCCGTGCGGCGGGGGGGGGGGGGGGGGGGGGGGGGTTGGGGGGGGGGGGTTGGGCCTCCCCCCCCCCCCCGGAACCGGGCTGCCCTGCAGGGGGACGTGCCTCAGCAGGAGGTGCTGGCACGGCTGCTGCTGCACCAAAAAAAATAAATAGTAAATAAAAGGGGTAAAGAACAAAGCCGGCCCAAACTTGCAGCAGCACACCAGGGCCGTATTAATTAAACAAGAGGCTGATAGGGAGAAGCTTCTCCACCTGGGGCGGTTTGGTGGCAGAGTGCTCCTGGAGTCCAGCGAACACCATGAGCCTCGTCCCCCCAGAAACAAAAAAAAGCCTCCTGGGATCCAGTTTGTGCCCAGGTCCTCTGCCCCTGGTGCTGGGCACCCCTGAGCTCTGCTCTGTCCTCAGGGGAGCTCCCCAGGTGCCACCTCCTCTCTGGGCCGAGCAGCCCCGGCTCCCGCAGCCTCTGAGGGCTCCAGGCCCTGCTTGGTGGCCCCATGCTGGGCTCCAGCGGCTCCATGTCCCCCTGGCACCTGGGAGCCCAGAACTGGAGCCAGCGCTCCAGGTGCGGCCTCACCGGTGCAGAACGGAGGGGCAGGATCTCCCCTCGGCCTGCTGGCCGTATGAGGCCTCGTGCCACCGGGCACCACCAGCCTTCTTTGCTCGAGGGACACGCTGCTGTCCCCCAGGCCCCTGGGGCTGCGGCTGAGCCCTTTGGAAGGGGGTGTTTCAGGAGCAGTGTTTCAGTGTCCATTTTGAGCTGTCCCATTTGCCCCTCTGGCCCCGATCACACAACCGTCCTCCTTCCAAGCATGACAACCTCCGACCCTCTCCTCTCCTGTCAGCAACAGGGCACAAAGTCCTCCATGGGGCACTGTGCTGGTGTGTGCTGGGGTGGCACTGTCTGGTGTCACCGTCCCCCCTCACAGGCGGCTCCCGGGCACAGATGGGTACCGCCGTGCACACCCCGCTGCTCGCGCGTCTGCCCCGAGCAAAGGACAGAAAAAATAGATTAGCTGTATAAATAAGCACAAGTATTTAAGTAAACACAGTCTCAGAGGCTGCTCTGGCGCCTTTGAAGTGCTCAGCTCCCATGCCCTCCCATCCGGGGGTCAAATGGGCTGGAGCTGGCTTTGGGAGCCCCCCCTCCCGTGCCCCCACACCCTGCCAGCCTGGCTGCTGGGTGCGGCCGTGCACGCTGCCAGTATTGTTACCCAAAGGGCCTAAAAGGTCTGGAAAATCCAAAATGCTCGTGCAGACATTGCAGGAACAAGGTACAAGGGCCCGGGCTGCAAAGAGCGTTCATAAAAGTGTGATGGAAACCTGATGAAATGAAAAGCCGCTTCACGTGAAGTGCTGGAAACACAGGGGTCAGTCTGGGAAGAAGGAAAAGGATGGCTGTGTTGCCATAGGAAATCCCCTGGCAATCAGCACCGGGAAGTCGAGCCCGTAGCAGAGTAAAAGAGGCAGAAAAAGTTCAGTTCCTGAGCGCAGGAACAATGACACGGGTGTGTAAGTGACACTAAGTGCTCACAAAATAGGATACAATGAAGAGTAAATAAGAAAGAAAAGCAAGACAGAACAAGAGAAATGGGAAACCAAAGACAACCATATAATGCACAGCGTTTGGGCTTGTGGCTTTGCCTTTCCCAGAAGGGCTGTAGGCCAGATATAATCAGCCGTTGAAGAAGAGCAGAGTGTTTGTTTTACAGCGAAACTGCAGGATACTGCTGGCACGTCCTGCTGTCAGACACTCAGGGGTGGGACAGCTGGAGGTGCACGGGGCATCAGTGGTGTGGGGCTGGCGTGCTGCTGGGCCAGACATCAGGTAACCCAACCGGAGCTGCCGGGGGGCTGCAAAGTGCTGCAAAGTTGGACAGGGGCAAAAGCAGAGCCAATGTTCCTGGCATCGTCCCTGGGTGCCGTGCAGCTTGCTGAGGGTAGCTGTCTGGAGCCGTTATTTTCCTGACTTTTTCCAGGCACCCTCACACAGAGGTGAAGAAATATATCCATGCAATAAACACCCCGATAACTACGCCAACACAAAGTATTCTTAAATTATCCCAGGGCAGGCCCAGCCCAGCACACATTGTTTGTATATTCGCAGAGCAGCTAGATCGCCTTTCAAAGTGCCAGTGCCCAGTCCAAAACACTCACATTAAGCCTTTTCCACAGAGGGCCTGATTCCCCAGCACTGGATACTATTCCAGCGTTGCATCAGCATCCCTTCACCAGTTTAAACTGGAGCCACGCAGCGGTGGAGCAAGGCCTGCAGTCAGTTTCAGAGGCAGAAGTCATCTTTCTTTCCAGGACAGCAGGCAATTAGCGGTGATTTATGGGCAGCCGTAACGGCACTTGCTCTTTCCAAGCAGCTGGGGCTGGGAACACGTGCCCGGCCAGCCTGCACTGCTTGCAGGATGATTTTCATCCTGGGAGAGGCCTGGGGTACCCGAACCTGGGAGCTGCCATGGGCCAGCGCCCCGAGCTGCTACCTGCACCTTGGGCACCTTGCGGCAGGGATCTCCTCACCGGGAATGAATATAAAATAAATAAATACATACCGTCATATATACTGATATATATTTTATTATTGTCAGTCTACACATTTTCCTTCTGAGCAGTATTTGATCAACTAATATATTTGATAAAATACTATAAAAAAAAAAAAAAAAAAAGGAGGGAAACACAAAGAAATAGCTGCAAACGCTCCTGACTAGTGAACTTCATGGTCCCGGAGATGTTCCTGCCCGAGCCAGCCCCAGAACACCAAGTCACAGCCCTGCAGGATTTTCAGAGCTCCAGTTCATTGCCTACCTCCTCAGTGGGCTCGTATTTTTTTTAAGAAAAGCTAAGTCAGCATTTGATTCTGCTGCTGCTTTCGGCACACTGTGCACCAGCACAAGGGTGTGTGTGTTCCAGAGATGTATGGGGATCGTTAAAATGTATGCAAAGTGGGAGAATTTGCCTGAATGTACTCAGAGAATAGCGGCTCACAAATTCATACAGACGGCTGTGAAAGCGTCCTGTGCCAAGCTCGAGATGTGGGCTTTATTGTTCGCCCAGGACAGCACGTTGTACTGTGCTGCTGAGCGCCTTCTGTCAGAAAATCACGGTCTTTTCATCCAAACGACAAGAGGGGCGTTCAGCTTGTACGGGAGCCCTTCGCTGCTGGCTTCAGCCTGGAACGGGCTGCCTTCAGCTCGGGAGGCAGCGGCCAGGAGGCCTGCTGGAGCCTGGTGCTTCTAGATATAGGTATAGGGATGGGTATGGGGGTAGGAATGGAGAGAGGTATAGGTATGTAGGTTAGGAATAGGCACAGAAATATAGGTATATAGGTATATAGGAATAGGTACAGGTATATAGGCATATAGGCATATAGGCATGGGAATAGGAATAGGAATAGGAAAAGGAATGGGAATGGGAATGGGAATGGGAATAGGAATAAGAAGCCTGACAGCTGGCATTACCAACTCACCTCTCTGCTCTGCAGCCCGTGCAAGGTCCCGAAGCACCCCCACGAACCCCCCCGGCCGCCCGGTACTGCGGCAGCGCCGTGGCAAGGGGCACAGCCCCGGCTCCCCCTGGCCCTCGCCTCCGAACCGCCCGTGGGCACGGCTGCAGCCGGCAGAGGGCGACGGCTCCTCGCCCGCAGCACGGCACGGCACGGCTCGGCACGGCACGGCACGGCACGGCACGGCACGGCTCGGCACGGCTGGGGCCGGCACGGCACGGCACGGCACGGCACGGCTCGGCTTGGCACGGCTCGGCACGGCACGGCACGGCACGGCTCGGCACGGCTCGGCTTGGCACGGCTCGGCACGGCACGGCACGGCACGGCTCGGCACGGCACGGCACGGCACGGCACGGCTCGGCTTGGCACGGCTCGGCACGGCACGGCACGGCTCGGCATGGCTCGGCACGGCACGGCTCGGCACAGGATGGCATGGCTCAGCACGGCACGACACAGCTCAAAACAGCACGGCTCGGCATGGCACAGTTTGGCATGGTTCAGCACAGCACAGCTCAGTTTGGCATGGCTCCGCGTGGCAGTTTAGCACGGCTCAGCATGGAACGGCTTGGCACAGTTTGGCATGGTTCAGCACCTCCCTGGTGGGCAGGTGGCCCCCGATGTGCACCGCAGGCACTGCCCTCTGTACGCTGTGGCATTCGATAGCTCAGTCCCACCCTCTCTTTTTGGGAAAACTGCACCTTTGGGAAGAGCGCTGTTTATTTATTAATTTAATAATAACACTGATTTTTATTTCCATGAAGCACCGAGGTGCTGCAGGCTCAGCTCCTCGGAGGAGCAGGTGCTGCCAGGTGGAAATAACGGCAGCGCGCTGAGACCTTTCTGCTGCTTTTGGTGCTTTTTTATTTATTTTCCTTTAAAAAAAAGGCAGGGACTGGCCGCTCCTGGCTGCTGCGGGCAGGGAGCGGGACAGCCAGGAGGGGACAGGGGGCACGGCGAGGGGAAAGGGGGTCGGGAAGGGAGCGGGGAGCGGCAGGAAGGACGGACAGGGCCCAGCCGCGGCCCGTGGCAAACAGGAAGCTGGGCCACAAGCCAGGCCGCCTGCACAGGAGGGGGAAATGAAAATGAAAAGAGGAAAAACAGAGCTCAAGCCTCAGGCACATCGGTTCGATAAAATGTATAGAAAGGGACGGCGCTGGGTTTGGGGCAGCCATGGTCAGGGAGCCAGCCTTGCCCCTCCAAATGTCATCCAGAGACCCCCAGGAGAGGTGACGGTGGGATGAGCAAGGCCACAGCAAATACCCCTGGATTTTAGCTGAAGAAAATACCACTCATCATGACACGTTCGTCTGCCCGCTGTTTATTTCTGATTCCCTGGTTGCGTGCAGCCGTTTGGACAATCTACAGGCACTAGCTGTTGTGAATTTCCACCCTCTGCCATGAAGACAGGCTTTTGTCTGGCGGGCTGCAGCCGAGAGCGTCACACGTACATCACACGCACACCACCGGCCGTGACGGTGTGTGCCCGCTTGGAATCGAAATCACCACCAGCCGTCAGCTTCTGTGAGGTGAAAAGGCCAGAATTAGGTTACTCCAGTTCCCAGGACACAGAATGGGATTTTACGAAGTTAGCAGCGTACCGGTCAGGTGGCAAACCAGTAGGAGAGACGTTGAATAATGGCTTTAAAAAGGGAATGTAGAAAGCAATGTAAGTAATTCAGCCAGGGGCCACCCTCCCGGGACCCACACACTCAGCCCCAGGAGGGGACACCTGCTCCATGGCCCTGTGCAGATCCAGCGGCTTTCCAGAGCACCAGGCCCGTTTTCAGCTCCTCCATGCATGTGGTGCATCACTGCAGCTGCAGACATCTGATTTCTACGCCCCAGGCCATGCTCCTGCCCTTATAGACCCTGTGCCCGTGCATGGTGCCAGGTGAGAACAGGACTGAGCTTCACAGCAGAACTCTTCACACAGCATCCTGCCGTTTTCCTCTCTCAGCGCCAAAACTGTGATGCATTTCGCTTATTTTTGTCCTGACTTCCAGAATATAAATGTCAGCTGCCCCAGATGTGACTGAATTAATAAATCTAGCGTGTGCAGAAGCCCAGGGCCGGTTCAGAGGTGGAGGGAAGATAGCAAATCAACAATTTCAGCTTCATGGGACCCACGCGCCTCATTTCCCAACCCTGAACGTTTGCCCTTTCACATCAGGGTCCCAGCACGCCGTGGGCTGCCGAAAACAGCCCCGCTGGAGCCCTGCTGGGTGGTCACCAGCAGGACCCCACGAGGACGGAGGGGCCGGGGGCCACACCGGGGCCTTTCCTGTTTTTGCGAGCCGATCGCATCCCCGCTGCACCACCTCCGTGCCGACACGGTTAGTTACGGCGAATAAACGCCGCGGTAAAAATAGCAGGGGTCAAACCGCCCCCACCCCGCCGTCCTCCCCCGCGGAGGCCGAGCCTCCGTGCTGCCCCCGACTCCGCAGCCCCCCCGGCCTCGCTGCTGAGCTTTCCGTGGTTTTCATCCAGCAGCGTCACGCAGGGATGCTTTCCGTGGGAGCGAGGTGGGATGCACGCCAGCCCGTGCCGGAGCTGAGCACATCCCTCACCTCCCACTGAAACCATCGGCATTTTTTCTCCTTTTTCTTATTTTAAACATCCTATTGACCTGCTATTCAGGTGATGCCCTGACCGGCCTCATTTCGGGTAGATGTTGGATTTATCCCCAGCAAAAACCCCTCTGGCTGCCGCATCCCAAAGGGGCTCCGGGGACGGAGTGGTGTTGGCAGCTCTGGGGTGGGAAATGCTCTGCGTAATGAAAGCATCTTCCCGTAAGGGAAGGGCAAGAAGGGAAAAGGAGAGGTTTTCCAGCTTGCCTGGGGCTTTGCCCAGTTCCTGGTAACCCTCTCCTTGGCAGGAATAAAAACTGGGGGGCACCTGAAACCCCTGCACGGGGATGCAACAGAGTGGCCGGGATGCGGCAGGGGATGTGGAGCCGGAGGAGGGCAGGACCGTCCCTGTGCCCCCGGGCTCACGGCACCCCAGGTAAGCCCCGGTTGCGAGCAGACAGACATTATTTCACCTCCTGATGCTCGGGGTGACCTTGGGATGTGCAAACGCAGCCAGCGAGGGCCCGGCCAGATGGGAACGGCTCCTTCGTGTGCCTTCTGACTCATGCGATTCGTGTGGGTGGCAGAGAAACCGCTCCGAGAGCAAAAGGAATGGGAAAGAATCCGCTGCTATATTTAACCACAAATAATAGGAAGAGGCTGAGCTTTTGGGCTAAGTTGTAAATAACAGTGAGATGAAATCATCTCAGAAATTCATGACTGTATCTCTGCCGCCCCTTGAGAACCGGCGTGACTAACGAGGACTGTGGCTTGGAAAAATGTTGCCCCCTGTTTAAAAAAAAAAAAAGATATTTCATTATTCCAGGCCACGGCAGCGATCCTTCCAGCTGTGACAAATTGTTCTTTATTGCCTTTTAGTTGTTACCGCGTTTTAATATATTTCAGCGTTGGTGTGTTGAAGTGGAACACTGCGGCCAGCAGCACGCTGCCGATGGGCTGCCAGCAGGGGCCTCGAAACGAAACCTCTGCTCCTGGACGGTGCTGAGCCCGGGCCATAATCCTGGATCACCTGCAGAAATCAATACCTTTGGCTCCGAAGGAAAACAGCCGTGGGAGCAAATCGTGCCCGTTACACGAGCGACTTTGTCGTGTGAGCGTTGTGCGAGGAGACGCTCGCCGGTGGTAACGCTGGAAAGCCTCGGCCAAAGCCAGTGAATGAACGGGAGCCTTCCCACAGATCGAAGGCTTCGAGTCCCAGATTGCAATGAGGTATTGCAGGGGGAGAACTGGCGTGATCCAACTTTGCAGATGCTTATTTTGAATAGAAGGAATAAAAAAGTCCAGAACTGCGACATGGAAACTGGGATGCCTGACAGCACACTTGATATCGATACAAGTTTGCTGCGATATTTCCACATTTTATTTATTTGAAGAAAACACATTTTGCTTCTGGAGAACATCCAGAATTGTTAAGCAGAAGAAATGACCTAGTCTGGGAAGGAATCACAGTCATGCATGAGTGTTTGAGCCTCTCTCTCTCACTTTCCCTTTTTTTTAATAGTCTAAAAGAAAATATTTGCTGGCAGTAGAGATTTCTGGGCTGTGAGGTAATGGCTTTTTTTTTTTTTCATACATATGCAGAGTCATCTTCTTGTTTCCTAAGCCTTATTGCAGTTACAGATGTGCTCAGAAAATATGAAGTCACGGAGCCCAGCTATGTGTTTTTAATTCAAGCAATTCAGAGCTCGCCCGAACTGAGCTGCGCTTGAAAGCAAGCTGCGGCTGGGCATTTTTATGAGCTTCTGTTTTTACAGAAATTTTTCAAACTACTTGTTCTTTACTTTGACAAAACGCTTTGAATGTTGTGAAGCCCATCAAGGGTTGAGGTCGCTTCTGTCACAAACCTAGATGGTCATCCACGAGCCGCGGGATCACTTCTGCTCACAGTGCTGCTCGCTGCACTGAGGCTTCCGGGGTCTTGGCAAAATGAGAAGCCCCAGCTTCGGCTTGCTTTCCCCCAGTTAGTTTTCCCATATCTGGAGGAAACATAAAAGAAAAAGAAAGGCAGATGTGAAGCTTCGTTCTACAAAGAGCAGTTTATGTAGTGGGCTCCCATGAAGACGGGTTTGGTGTTACACATGCCAATGGTTGCTGGGAAAACTAAGCCCAAAATAAAATAAAATTGTGCCCGGTCAGCTCCTTGGCACCACTTGGAAGATCTGGAAGTCAAGTATTTAACGATCTGCTGCTCCAAAGGGATCGATGCATTTCTGCGGGGGTCATTTGCAGGATCGATAATTGCGCATCCCCCAAAAACTGGAGGAAAGCGACTTCGGCGGCTCCTTCCCAGAAACCGCTCGGCAGCCCAGGTGTTTGCTGGAGCCCCGGGCACCTGCAGCTCTGGGGGGGCGGCACGGTGATGGGGCAGCTGGCGATGAGTTACTCGTGCTCAGCTCGTTGGTCCCTGCAGCCTCTGCCCAGTGCTGTTCTGTAGGGAAGCTTTTCTCACCGTCCTCGATCCTGAGCCCTGCAAAACCTGCAGCAGATGCGGTTGGGGTGAGACTACCCAAACGCGAGGGTGACAGCAGGAGTATCGCTTACGGGTATCAGCACTGAAATCACTGCAGGTCGAGTAAACAGGACAAAGGAAGCTGACCTGGCACACGTGACAGCACGTAGGTGGCTTAGCTGCTGCCTATCAGATCTGGCCTGATCGCCTAAAAGGAAGCCAAGCAGAAAAGTGCTGGTCATTTTTTGCCGTGTTTCACGTTACTGAGTTTTTCCACGGCTAGAAGAGCTTGCTCTCTAGCCTGAGGAGTTTTGCAGTTGAGCTGATGGGAATCAGCAAAAAACACAGCCGAGGTCTGGGGTTATTGCGGAACACGTGGATGGATACGGGGTGGAGCGGGCCCCCAGCAGCACGGGCGCTCAGGGCTCAGGAACTGCTCATCCCCGTGCCCTTGGGTACCTCTCAGCCCTGCATCCTCGGGTACATCCCCATGCCCTCAGGTACCGTTTGTCCCCACAACCTCAGGCTCATCCCCATGCCCTCAGGTACCACTTGTCCCCATGTCCTGCTCGTCCCAGTACCTCGGGTGCCGTCTGTCTCCATGCCCTTGGGTACCTTGGCAGCTCCCATCCCTGCCCCAGCCCTGTATTTAATGCCTCGAGTCAATCCTGGAATATTAATACACAAATAAATGATTTTTTTTTAAATCATTTTTCCTTCAATTTTTAAATAATGCCACCATTTACCAAGAGATCTGTTTTAAAAAGCTGCCAGCTCTTCCATTATTTGCTATTTATAGCTTTGACTATTCTGAAGTGAAATAAGGCAACTGAAAACAATGCGGCTGTAACGAGCCAAATTAGCCTCCCAGCGTACCGTGCTGTAATGTCATTGAAATCTGTCCCCTTTTCAACACAGTCGGGTCCTGCTGGGGCTGCCGTGCTCACCTCGCAGCATTTTACCTCTGCTTCTGCAGCCGTTTGCCTCGCGCCCCTTGCTCAGCCTCAGCTGTGGGACCAATTCTGCCCGTGGGCTCAGTTCTGGCCTCACCCAGCTGCAAGGAGACACCCGCGTCTTGCCAAAGCGCTGCCTTCTGTTCTCACGGGGTGAAAATTCCCAGCTTTTCTCCGAAGAGCTAAATGGTAAAGGAGGTTATCGTTTCAGTCGAGTGGCCCAAAACAAACACGGCGGGGGCTTACGTTACTTTTCAGGCAGATTTGCCAGATATCCCCCCAAAATCCTGTAACGGCTGGCACCAGGCCGGTAGGATATGGCTCTCAGATTACTTCACTGCTTGGAGGAGTTCACAGCTTTGAGGCATTCGCCATTCCTAGGGCTCACTTTGTCAGTGTAACAGCAACTTTTCGGTTCCTATTTTGCTTCTTTTGGAACCTGAAGTACCAGCACATCATAATTCTATGGAAGGCTCTTTTCTGTCCCCCGTCTACCATCAGTATTGCCACTCACTGGTAAATAGAAGCTACGTGCTTTCTGCAGAAATAGCAAGACCAAGTCCCTCAGGATTTCAGGACATTTTTTGCTATCTACAAGAGCAAATTTTATCTTTTACCCGAGTGCAGGCTGATAGGTTTGGATGACATCCCAGCGCAGCTTAAGGCAGAGCCAGGGAGGCTCCCTGCACAGCTGTGCTAACTGTGCACATCTCACCGAAGCCCCTCGCCTCTGAAACCCGGGTCAGCTCCTTTCTGGGCAGTTTCTGTTAAATTCGGTGAGAGCTGTGCAGCTGCATCTGTACTCTGCTTTGCCAACCAATTCCTTGGCCCGTCAATGGTCCTCATCAGCTCTGCCAGTTTCCAGCAGGGCCGAGGATGCTCTCCTTCCAGCTCTCTTGGGTAGGGCCAAGCTCAGCGGGCACGGGGAGTCTGGTCCAGCTTGTGTGGATGAGCATCTGGCTGGATGTGCAGAGCTGAGTGACTTCATCTGTCCGTAAGGGAATAAGAATACTTCAAAATGCCGTGCCATTCCTTAAGATTTCTTGGTTTGGGGGTTGAAATCCTTTAAAGCTATAATTTGCCAACCTTTCTGCTGTCCAAGCACATCACATGCATTAACTTCTTGGAATCCCCAGCCCCATGCTGCAACAGCCAACTGCAGGGCTCCCACCTGCAGACAGCAAAAGCGAGGCTGGGAGAGACCTCTCTTGAGATACTGGACTTTTTATCACCACCACCTTGGTTTCCACAAATTTCTTACATTGCATCACAAACGTGAGCCAGGCTTTATAAATCTAACATTAAACACTTGCCATTAGTGATATTTTGGGCTCAATTCTGCAACTAGTAAGTGCTCTCTGCAAGTCAATAGAAGGTGAAGAAGGTGTTCACTGTCACACGTGCCTGATGTACTTGGGAGCTTCAAAGGAGCTACACCAAAATTGTTGTTTTATTTAGCAACAAGGCAAATCAATTAGGAGATCACCTAATAATTCATCTGTTGGCTACATTAAAAAAGCCCACGCTTTATTTGATTATTTTTATTATGAAATTGATGAACTGTGCAAAAAAAGTGTCAAAGGGTCATTTACAAAACACAAGAAATTCACCCGATATATAGATATTTAACATTTTGATGGTAACATTTGAAGGATTATTCTAAAACATCAGTTCTGAATAACCTGCTCACATCTTTATACTGCAAAAGGCTTCTATAAAGAACACCTAACACATGCAGTCACTTTCTCATGTAGAAGACAACAAAGTATGTATTGATGAAATAACACATATAAAAACAGCATTTTAAAATCAAATGCTTTGGGCAGCTCTTTGGTAAAGCTCTTGCCTACTTTAAGTGAATATGGTATTTTAACCTTTAGGAAGCTCTGAATATCATTGTCAATTAAATATGCTAGATGCTACAAAACCAGCCTATAATGCTGTTCATTACTTCAAACAACAGTCAAAGCAACTTCCACAGTATATTGAACAGTTTAACCTACCTTGGAAAATACTCTTTGTTATGAAATTGTTTGCTAAGAGACAAACCTGAGTTGCTGAAGCAATCTGAAATCATCTGTTGAAGAACTTGCTAATAGATAGATATTAGCAGAACTAGGTACTACCAGAACTGTACAACTGCAAGTGAAATATTCTTCTGTAACTGAGAAGTGCAACCTGTTTTTTTTAATTCTCAATGCTTACAGCTCATTTCAAGGCAATTTAAACACGTCTTCTCAGAGGCCCCTGAGGTTGCAGAAATAGCCAGATTACAATAACCAGATTGCTTAACTGGTTGCTTAAACAGGGAAATCAGAACTAGGGGCAACCAATGTTAAACAATTTAAATGGCAATGAAAATTTAAAAGCCAGCAATGGAAAGACAAAAGCTTCCCCTTTTTCTCGTACGTACTTATTATGGATTACAGTGTGACTGTTCACTGGACTTAGGGCATCAGAAAGTACATCCAGCCTGAAGTGAGACTGTAGTAAATAATTCTGCCTGTCACCCAACAATTAACAAGAACGACATCAACTCTAACTCCTGTTCCTGCAAAACGTTGATTGATTTTTACTTGTTTGTCAAAATACGCCAGCACAAAATACTCACGAAGCACTTACTAATATTGCCAAAAGGACAGTTACTGCTGCACAGTTACACTTGCTCGCGCTGTGGCACTGGCTGCTGCTCGTTCTCTTTCTTTAGCAATTTCCATCTCTATTTTGGCTTTGATTTTATTCCAGTCAACTTCCAGCTGCAAGAACAGAAAAGTGAATACAACAAGGTCGAATAATATTGTACAGATAGGTCAGGCAGCTGTTCACTGGCAGGAGAATCTGAAGTTATGAAGTGACCTTGCTGATCTTTATATAGCTCTTCATGGATGTCAGCTTACGCTAACGGAATGTACCAAGGCACAGTTGAGTTCTAGCAAACTGAGCTTTCCACCTTTAAATTAAAAGAAAACTTGACATTATTTTAAAAAATATTTACGTCTTATTGTGTAATAAATAAATAAATAAATAAAACAGGAAAATAAGCTGCATCAGCTTACGTCTAACTTAACTGTAATGAAAGTGACTTATCTGTCCTATTGCTCAGAATAGAGCCCTTTATCAATAACATGCAATAGCATCTTTTAACTGCACCTAAAGTCAGCCAAGTAAACATATTACATATGGCATCTGCCATATGTACACTAGTTATTTGATCTAACAGAAATCAGACTTCTGCCTGAAATTTGTCTTCTACACCAAGTGTTTTATCTTTCTGTAGGTTTTTCTCCAGCTGCAGGGAATTGTTGTCTTCTGGTTGTATTCTACTTCAGTGAAACTTCAGACAATAGATACAGTACAACATCCATGGTACGGTTGGGTACAATAGTTGTCTTTGTATCCAAAAATACCTGACAAGAAAGCATGGATCATGGTGCAGTTGATGACTACAAAAACATGTCCAAAAACTGGACAAAAAAGTAATTGCAGAGTTCAGTTTCCCTGCTGGAGAATGAAGACTGTCAAAGATACGATGGGGAAAAAAATCTCAAGTGCTGCACAGGGAATTTCCAGAGTAGCTGTTATCCTGTTAACTAAGTCATGAAATAAGGAAGATTCCCTGCCAGGGAAGATGTAACTGCAATACCCACATTCTCATGTGAAAAGGTTAATCCCTCAATTCAGGATGCATTTGCTGGGTCCAGGTGCTTTGGATCTGATGACTGAAATCTTTATGGAGCTCTAAGAAAGAATGTGTTTGCTTTAACAGATGTCACGCAGATGCTAAACATACCATGGAAAGGGCTAATTCTACCATCTAGCCCAGAGAGCTACTTGCCAGGGAAGCCAACAAGCCTTGCCAGTGACACCTAGTAACTGCCAAGATATAGATTCTCAGTATACATATTAGGTACATAATACCTTATATATAAAGACGTGAGATATAACAACTAAGCACATTGTTTAGATTCCATATCTGATCACAGATCAGTAGTCTCAGCTGCAGTATAGAAAAGACATAAAGACCTTGGTTCTTAAGCCTGGAGGAGTTTTTGGTGGTGAGAAAAAAAATGTGAGGGATCTTTCTTTTCCCAGGGATGGAATAGCAACACAAAAAGTTGATTTTCTCTTTGATGTCCTCATCATTTTCTTCCAAATTTGCTGCTTGAGTTTGACAGGCTGCGTTAGGAATTTACTTACCACAGTAGCCAACCGCATCAGACTGACTTCATTAGGTAGGTCCCCTCCTAGCTTCAGATCCAGCAGACAAGACCTCCAGGACATGGATACGGAATACAGCTCAGGGACTTGTTGACTCCAGGAACTTCCCACACTCTAACACCCAATCTTCAAGACTGAGTGTAAGGTGAAACCCCTACACAGGCTCTACTCACATCACTCTGCTCACACCCTGTCACTGACAAGATGTTATTGCTTAGGAACCCTTCCAGCTCTCTTGATGATTTAAAGACAAGACAGTATTATCTAAAAAGTGTCTTTCAGAAGCATCAGGGGATTAATATGATTTTTGCTCAGTAATGGATCTAAAGTACATAGAAGACATACTTTTAGCTCAGCAGCTGAAAATGCTGCACAATAAGAGTGGTTGGAATCCGTTCTGTTATTTTTCTGCATTTTCTAGGTAAAGTACTGTAGAACAGTTCATCAGGCAGCTAGATATCGTGCAGATTTTTATTCTTGCTTATGAAGTGAAACCTTCTCAGAAGTGCTAAAAGTTAATGACTTACATTAGAAATCGAGCCTTATTGGAAGTAATGGGCACTGCCCAATTAAAGGATCTGAGCTAACAGCTCAGATGCAGTTCTTGATCCATCAGCTACTGTGGCTGAAGGGATCTGTTGAAGTACTTCTCTTTTCATAGGTGCACCCTCAAAGTGCTTAGGAACAGCAAGGGGAAGAGCAGGAGGGACATAAGGGCTGCTCAGTGAAATTGCTGTCTAAGGTACACGTGGTACCTCTCATCAAGGTAACACACTGAAGATACTCCGGTGGAATCTGAGATACTTTTAGCTTATGAACAGTATATGATCTCTACTTAAAGATCTGTGAAATGCTAATACATTGAAATAACCTAATGATTATGGAGAGGCTTTCCAGAGGTTTGAAGAAATATTATATACAGCTATTTATCATATTTGGCAGAACAGTTCATAGTCCACTCTTAACATATATATGGTTACCTTCAAAGTTTGTTATTGTTGCCATCCATAAAAGTATGTAAAAATGCTGAAGACATTTAAGAGGTCTGCATTCAACCATACTAAGTTCTAGCTCCCTGATTATAGAAAACAACCGTGCCTTCATTTGTACGATCTTTGCCAGATACTAAATAGGTACATTCCATATCTGTGCCTTCAAATAAAACACACGCACAATGATGACTAGGCAAGTAGCCACACATCAAGCTATGAATTTGCACTCAATCAGATGTAAAATCTTGAGATTTGTGTCCACATTTGAACCAAAGAAGGAAAAATGCAAAAATAATTCTGCCCTCAAAATGGTTACAAAGAACAGGCTGATCTAAAGCTATAGGAATAACCCCATGGAATACTTACACCTTCTGCATACTGCAAAAATCTTTTGTTTGTTTCTTTTTTACCAAAGTCCTCTAGGAACTTTTGTCGATAAGCCAGGACTGTGTCAACATGTGTCTTGTGCTTTACTGCTAGCTCTAGCGCCCTGGAATAAAACAGAAACGGGCTTGTCAGGCTATATGAACGTTCTGGCACTACTACAATCACCACGGTTTTGCAAAACAATACGCTGAACGGCATTTGGGCTGCAGGCAAAGATTCTTAATCTGTAGTGCCAAGCGGTTTCACATTAGTAACCATCACAGGTTGGTAGGTTGAAAGTAGCCAGTGAATGTGACCGTCTACTTTATGATGCATGCTATGAAAAATATCCAACTATTTATTTCTGTTGACAACCTCATCACATCATTGGCGCTTGACAATAAGAATCTTAATTTAAGGAAACAGAAGAAGAATGCTTAGAGTTCAGCACTCGATAAAAGGGGCAAAATTAATCATTTTTCATAACTTTATACTAGTCAGGAATGACCATATGCATTTACAGCGTAGGCTACACAGCATTTAAGAATATTATATAGGTGGGAAAGACTAGCCATTGGACTAGGATAATTGATCACCCTCATGTCTGCTTTCATCTGAATTGTATAAGGAATACTTAACACTTGAAAAGTTTACTTTTTACATGACGCATATTAAGCAACATGATCAAAAATACAGATATGAGAGGGAAAAATGTTTTGCCCACAGTGAAATGCACATCATAACAGGGCAATTAGTAGTAAATAGCTTCAGAAGATTCTTTTAGAAAACATGGGTTCTTGTTTAAAGGAGAAATTCCTACTTTGTTTTCTCATTCCTAATTCATATTTCATCCACCTACACAGTGCTGGGAGTCCGAGCAGCCACATACCTATTTTTAGCAACAAGACATTTCAAAACAGCTTTAGTTCTTTGGGGGTCACACACAATTTGAGGTATTGCTAGGGACTTTTCTATGTTAACATAAAAAAAGTAAAATGCTACTTAAATGTGCTTCTAAGCATGTTTCAGACTTTTTATCACAGAACAATTTTATCTTCTAGATCTGATAGAAAACAATTAATTTTACTTCTTTAATTATTGTGATAATCTTTTTACAGCTTGGAACAATTACAGACAGAAAATTAATGAGAAAAGCATCTGCAATAACACAGTTAACTAAAAATACTTACAGGTTACCTTCATAAGACTGCTTATAAACATACTGTGTTTAAAGAAATACTACCTATCCCAGTTGTAAAGATTAATGTTGACTTGAATAGCTTGATAAATAAGGCCTGTTTGAAGAAGCAGGGTTTCAGCTTCTTGTGTGTTTCCACTGAAGAGGAGTATATGAGCCATCCTTGACTCTTTTGATGGAAGATCTTTGATGAAATTGATATACTGAACTTTGTCAATCTGTTAATGAGATGTACAATAGTTTAATAAGGGAAATCAAATAATTAAATCAATTTTGCAACTATTTCACTCAGCAATAGTTAACTCTGTTTTCTTACCTCACCAATTGATGCATAGGCAATTTCTGCTGTAGCCATATCTTTATTGGCAACTGCCATAGCTGCTAAACATGCCCACATAGTTTGATCCTGAAATAATTAAAAAAAAAAGGCAATTCCTCAAACTTCAAATATTTAGCATTATACCAAGAATGACTACTCAAAGGAAGAATATAAGTCCTGAAAATAATGTACAAATACAATATTCCTCAGTATGCCCTTCACTGCAGTGTGGTCTAAGCCTCTTATTAGAAATCCACTATTTAATCATTTCTCCGATATTCCTCACTGAAATCTCTGATGTTGTGATCCGCTGAGACTGACAGTGTGGCTGAGTGAATCATTAGTTTTCACCATCTCGGCCAGTAATGAACTCTTGCCATAGCATTATTTTACAACCTCATCATTGGTGTCCCCATCACTACTTGTGGAAATACACTGGACACCGGAGCACTGAGGAAGGTTAAAATAATTATTTTAACCTGGTTCATACCAACCTGGCTTCACTAATAACTACTGGAACCATAATGCTGACAATAGCAATAATTGGTCATTTGTAGTACACTTGTGATAAAGGTAAGGGAAAGGAACAAAATACTTGATAGTGGAACAGATTATGAACCTGCTGAAAAGTAAATAAAAGCTTCAAAATTTCCATCTCCTTTGTGATATTTTCAGTTATTTTATGTTTAGAATTAAGAATTTGGAAAGCTTGGTGGTAATGGTGATAATATTACACCCTGTTCTCTATTTTCATGCCTTTTGCTTTTTTTGTGCACTCTAAAGGAAACCCCACAAACTCAGAAAAACATTTAGGAAAATCTTAATATTTTCGTGTCCTCCTTTTTCACATTTAACTACACTACAACAAAAGACCTACTACTTAACTTAGAGTATCTTAAGATACAATATCTGAAACCACCAGCTGGTTATATTCAAAAATATCATTTTGAATGCACTTGTCTGTTCATATGCACTCAGAATTAACTTGACTTTTAATGTTTTTGTTAAGTATGCTTGATAGTAAATTTGAAAATAATCATTTTTTTGTAATGTAAATAGGTTTTTAAAAGCTGCAGAGATCTGCTGATTTAAGTAAGAATAAACAGCCACACTGAGTATGCTCTGAACATTTTCCCATATCCTGACTTCCAATCACTTTTGAATGATAAACAACTGGTAAGACCCATAAAGTCAACAAAATACAGACAGTTTACCTACAGCTACAGCTTCACTATCAACAGAAAGAAACAATACTATTAATATTACTACTTATACAGGTTTTTTTTTTCTATTTTTAAGGATGCTGCAAATAGATTATTGAGAAAGTTAACATTGTACTACACTGAAAATCCCAGTTCCCACTAACAAATTACGGAATAGAAGCCTACTATTAAAAGGGCAACACAAAAAAATTATACTTCTCAAATTATCTGGATATGTATTGATTTATAAAGCAAATACACATTTAATGTCATGATAATCATACAGAAGTGCTAAGTTGTTTTCTAGGAGTAGCAAGCAAAGTAGCTAGAACAGCTAGAGCTACTGTGCTCTCATGAGCCCCAGCCTGCAGTACTGCGTCCAGCTCGGGGGCTCATAGCCAAGAAAGACACGGATGGACCTGCTAGAGCATGTCTACGAGGATGACCAGAGGCTGGAGCACCTCTCCTACAAAGAGAGGCTGAGGGAGCTGTGGTTGTTCAGCCTAGAGAAGAAGGGGCTCCAGGGAGACCTTATGGGGGCCTTCCAGTACCTACAGGGGGCTGCAGGAAAGCTGGGGAGGGACTGTCAGGGAGTGCAGTGACAGGACAGGGGGTAGTGGCTTTAAACTAAACAAGGTTAGGTTTAAATTAGATATTAAGAAGAAAATCTTCACTATGAGGGAGTGAGGCATGGGAGCAGGCTGCCCTGAGAAGCTGGGGCTGCCCCATCCCTGGCAGTGCTCAAGGCCACGCTGGATGGGATTTGGGCAGCCTGGGCTGGTGGGAGAGGTCCCTGCCCACAGCAGGGGGTTTGAGGTTCCTTCCAACCCAAACCAGTCTGTGATTCTATGATTCTATGAAACAGGGGGAAGGAGGCATGGTTTAGTGGGATTTTTCTGTTTAAAGACTGCCAGACTCACCTCATCTGTTGCTGTTGCCTAAATACATACCAAAGAAAGCGAAGGAAAAAAAAAAGTGGAATAGAATATGAAAATATACTAGACAACTGTATGTGGAGATACAGAGTATTTTTAATCAGTTATATTTAAGGCCAAAAACTTAAGCTTATTATTAGCTGCTGTGAGTACCTATGTTTAATCCATTGGAGGTGAGAATAAAAATAAGACCTGCATAATTTTTCACCAGCCCCCAGTCATCAACCACAAAGCAGAATGGAAATAAGATCTAACATCTGACATGCAATCAGGATTATTAAAGTAATATTTGAAAACAAACAAAACACATCAGTGAAATTGTATCTGAATGTTGCCGATTATTAAAATTTACCTTGACGAAGCGACATAATCTGACAGCATCTTCCCATTTAGAACTACTAACATACTCATGAAGAATCACAGGGTAAGGTGAAATATTAAGGTGAATAAGTGAGCCATCTGCTCTCCTAATTGTTATTTGATTTCCTACAAAATGTACGATCTGGGGATTTTTGCTAAATTCACTGTGTAGAGAAAGAAAGGTCAGTTAATATTCACTTCTTTTGTACTGAAAAGAACATTAGCAACTTAAAGGAATCTTTGCTTTCAAAATTAAAGCATGATTATACTTTATTTTCAAAGCATATACAAATTTAAGCACCTAGTTATTCAATAGTTATACCTGGTGTAGCTGTATCGTTCTCTAAAAACAAAATGATAGCTATGTACGTTCACTGGCTGTAACGCAAATGCAAAACATGCAAAAACCAGGTTACATATATTTTCCAGTAGAAATATATTCAGGTTCCCATAACTCTTAGAATGAAACTATGAATTCAGGTTTTCTTTATGAAAAGTTTCCTATCACATATACATGCTGAATTAAACATGGAAAGTAAATATGATGAGCTAGAAATAATGTTATGCATGACCAAATGTCTTGATACTATTGATTTACAACAGATCAACAGATACTTTAAACAGATCAATTATTATTTTTTTTTCTAAATAACTAAGACAATATTTTAAGATATCTGATTAAAATTTTGCTTCTGCATCAAGATGTTATTCTACTTTTAAATTGCGCTTCATTATTTCAACTCCAGACTTTATGGTCTACTTCATAAAACACTTTTTCCTCACTTCCTAATCAAATTATGGTAACGTTGAAGTAATTTTGAAAGGTGCAACCTGGCTTCTCCTCCTTCAAATGCCAAAACTAACATAATTATTTAAGGAATGAGTAAACTCGTTAAAAAATAGACTATGTTTATATATAAGGATATATTACCTTGCATCTTTTTCATATAGAGTTTTTGTCAAAAGATCTTTATCTACGTAGACCGTGTTGGGGTAGTACCAGACTGTAAAACGGGTATCCTGAATCCCACAGAGTATGTTAGATGTGTCATTCCAAGCCAACGTTTGAACCATTGTTCCTTAATTTAAAGATAACAGAATCAGATTCAGTTGCACAAGAACATTCAAAATAAATGTATACTTCCTGAAACTCTACTGGACTGGATCATGCAACTGTCCACAGAATTTAGACTTTCAATTAAAAAAATATAAACCAAAGTGTTTGCTTTTACAAGAAAATGTCTGAAATATTCTGTATTCAAACAGCTTGAATTATTCTGAATACATCCTTCTGCTATATCCTCTTAGTTGCTTACCCTGTTATGCAGTAATGAGCAATTAAATGTTAACAACTCCTTTACATGTAACTGATGAAAGAGTTCCCAGAATTTAGATAAAACGTATTAAAATTGTTGCTATCACTGTATCATATGAAAGCCACAGGACTATTCCCAATGTGTTTTTCAAGTCCAATCTCACTAATAATTACAAAGCAAAATTTTGTCTCTTATACTAGATAAAGATCTGTTTCCCTGGTAGCATGCTGATTTATGTTATTTAGATTTTTTTCTCACCTATTTTGACAATCTTCTGTTCTTTCCCAAACCTTTTAACTGAAGTGATATAAAGGTCCCTGTTCTTATCAATAAAAGCTATTTTTCTTTCACTTGTAAGTCCTTTCTGGTCCAAAGCAATCTCCACGATTTCTGTCTAAAAAGAAACATGAAAATATCTCATTTTTATTTTGGAATTTCATACCATGGAAAACATGATATTCAAACAAATGATTTCCTAAAAACAAGGCACAAAACTCTTGAAAAACTGGATTGCACAGACTTTTTTTTTTTTTATGTGTTGTCTCTATTGAATGAAGCATTATATAAATTGAATTTCATGCAGAGTAGGACAGAACTGTAGCAGAGAAGAGCTCAGAGTTTAGGAATTTACTACAGAAGACTACAGAAATAGAAATGGCAGTCCAAAAGTAAAAGCAGATAAATGTTGATCCCCCCTGTAGTTTCAGTCTCTCATGTGCAGGTGAAAAACACTCCAATAACTGAATACAACCTAGAGTAAATCCCTTGGTACATGAACACTGCATAGAGAATCTAACTTTTTATTTTATAAGAGTAAACTAGAGTTGTCAAGCTGCTCTGTATTAAGATCATAAACTTTAATGGGTTATTAAATATATTAATATCAGGCAAAGCATTATTGATTATTAATTTCAAAATATAACAAAAAAGAGACTCTCCAGCTTTCATCTTACCTTATGGGTTAGAGGCTTTCCATCACCCAGTGGTTTTCCAGACAAAGCATCAAATATGTAGATAACTGAAGGACAAAAATATGGTTTATTAGTTAAAATCAACAGTTCTTTACAGACTTTTCCATCAATTCCATTCGTTTTCAGAGTATAATAAAACTGTAAGCGGATACATATTACTGTGTGCTTAGTTTACCAAAAACTTTCACGCTCTGGTCAAACAAGAATCTGAGTTTGGAAAATGCAGCCATCATAGTGCTGAGCACAGGCAGGAATATTCTCATTTTGCGGTCAAGAGTATTCTGAGAGAATTCCCAACCATTGTTATTTTCAGGGCACTGACAGCCACTGTAATATATAATGAGAAAGTTAGCACTTTACTCCCTATTTAAACTCCAATTTAAACACTTGATTCAGCATCAGTTCATGGAAAACACAGATGTGACAGCATTTCAGATGCTTGATAACACATCCCACCTGAGGATTTGACGTGCTACCTGTAAGCACACACTCTAAATTGAACATGCATGCTCACTCCAAAGGATGGCGATGTTAACATGTTAATCCTGCTGCGTCTTTCTCTCACTAGGACACAGGATGTTGCTTTGAGGTCAGTGGTTATTTAGGCAGGAAAAAAAAAGAAACTGTAAGAGCAGGTGTTCAGAAAGCATCGGTTGAGTTTGCAGAGGAGGGAAAGAAAGGGTTTTGCACAAGCATTGCTCTTGGCAGCTGGTTAAATATACAAAAGAAAACGAGTCGTTCCTGAGAAGTGGTATTTTTCTCACTTTTATGCATGGCTCCCTGCACGATGTTTATTTTGATCTCGCTGTACAAACCAATTCTGCTGCTACTATAATAGCTATAGGAAGTGAGATTAAGGGGGGTAAGAGAAATCTACTGTGCCTAGCTGGCAAGTGAAATTGGTTAACTTTTTGTAATTGACAAAAATACTTATGGTATTTCAGATAATTGTGATTTTTTGTATTTGTGTGGGTGGGGTTTTTTGTTTGTTCGTTTGTTTTTAATCTGGAAAACCTCAACATTACTTAGAAGCAAAATTATCTCTTTTTTATACCTATAAATTTGAAATATGAACAAAAGGTATTCTCTCTCTTTGACCATTCAGAGAAATAACAGCTCTTGTGTGCCTTACACACGCTGTATTTTCATGGAATAACTGGTCACAGCTAGGGCCAGGAGCTCCTTTTTCAGAACAAGCTCTCCTCCCTCCTCCAGCTTTCCTAGAGAATGAGGAAGGACACTAAGTGCACAGATACACGTCTTTTTTTCTGGATTACTGGAAGAGGGAGAGTATCCACACTATGACACTGAAGTTATGCCTGTCTGTGTTTGGGAGTAAGTGGGCTTGTAAGGAGCTCCTGGCTCTGATGTGCAAACTGCTTCCTGCAGCACGCTCAGCTCTTAGATATTTCTATAATGCACTGCATTATGAAAAACAGACCTGCCCTCAAAATAGGGCAAAGAAAAAAATGCTTCTGCTAGGGTGAGTTGAGAAGAATAAACAGGCCTAGATAAGCCACAGCTTCCTGTGCCAAGAATCTGTTTTCCCATGTGCTGGCATATTATAAGGCTTTTTACCACTACTGGTGGGATTCGTAGCAAGAATAGGGGAAAATAAAAATACAAATCCCTACTTATTAGCAGAACAGAAGCTACTATCAATAGTTTCATTTGGTGAGCTTATTTTGACAACATAGCCAGAAACCCAAGCTCTGTAAATGACAATTTTGAGGAAGATTAGCCTGTGTGCGGAACTGGCTGACAAGATTTTCAGGACACTAATAGCAAAGATTTGGAGCTGGAGATGCTCTTGGGTTTTATTCAGGATGATGGCCAAAGGAACAGGGCCAGAGAATGGATTTACCATCAAAATCCGAAGTTTATGTAGATACAGACAGCAGTCAGTATTCTTGTAGGATTTTTCCATGTTTTCTTCATTTATCCATAATACCTCTACTGCTCTTATCCTAACTGCATCAAAGGTGTCAATATGGCATTATAGCCTGTGCTATACGTACTAATATATAAAAAAACGTACATACACTTGTGCAATATAAATACACAGAGTAAAAAAGACCAGAAGAAAATCCAACTTTTCACTTATCTGTTTATAATTGTTTTGAAAACCACTTATTTCTTTGGAATAATATGCAGTAAAATATAGTGTTACTTATAAAAGTCCATTTCATTATTATGGAAGAGCCACCGTGCAATATTTACTGCAAATATTCCATGGTTTTTCAATCCATTACATGCAGCTGGAAGTTCGGAAACATATATATATTCTAATTCATTTTTTTTTTTAATTAAAGGTAGACAAGACCCATCATTTTAAGTCATTTTTATTGTATTATTATCTTTAATTCATACCATCAATAAATTCTTTATGCTCTGTCCTTAGGTTTTATAATAATTATGCTAAGCATGGAAAACAAAGTTAAATGCACATATGCTGAAAATTTCACAATAAATTATTAGCAAGCATGGAACTATCAGAACTGAGAACTTACCCTTTTCATCAGCTTTGTCTTTTACTGCCAGAGTATCATTACTCAGAGATAGTGTCTGGGCATTTAAAATGTCTGTTCTCATTCCTGGAAATTTTGGAGAGGAAATTAATCTTCCTTCATAGGAATATAAATAAAGTCCTCCACCATCCACGAGAAGAAAATGCCTAAAAAAAAAAAAAAAAAAGCTAATTGTTTAATAATATAGAAAAGAAGGATGACCATTTCTACCATTTCTACCATTCAGCCAAGACAATTGTCTAATATTCTGCAAATGTTCAGTTAAATGACACAATTTCTAAGCCTCACATAGTTGGCATTCTGAAAGCTCTGAGAAGATGACTTCAGTTTTAATGTGAATGTTATATTTTTCCATAAGAAATATTTATTATCTGGAATTACTATGATTTTATGAGTTATAGATATTTTAAGATTTAATCTTATGACGCCTGATGACACAGCATATAGCTAGCTGCACACAGTATTCCCTGCACACCACCACACGAGGACCCTGACCATTGGTTTCTGGACTTTGTGCATATATTTGAGAAAAAGCTCTAATATTTACAGCTAGCTTTGAAATAGTATTATCTGTATCATTTCCTTCACTATGACTGGATTATAACAAACAAAAATAGAAGACACCGTTAACAAACTGCTTGCCATCTATTTAGCTGTAGAGCTTCAGTGAAATAATTTATTTGCCAGAACACGTTGCAGTCTTTTATATAGAATATAAATACTTCTGCATAACAATAATTGTTTGTTGAGTACAGTATCTATAGTTCATAGACACAAAACACATCCATAAGAAAAACAGTTGGTAGACTCCCAACTATTGTAAATAGCATTGCCATTGGCACCAAATGAACCACCATCTGTTTGCACACAGATCTGCCAACGTAGACATATTTTACTAAAATCTTAGGTTCAGTTCTGTGGAGTAGGGATCACCTTCACTGCCACAGAACCTGTACCGTGTTTGCAAACTACACTTTTAATTAGCAGCACAAAAATTCAAATCTAGAATTTGATCTTCAGAATCCTGGCTACTTGTTTCCCCTTCCTGTACTGCAGTCTCTCTGCAGTCCAAGACACACGTGTTTAATCTGGGGCACTCAAAAACGCAGGGAGTATTGCACTGCATTATGCTGGAAAACTTGTCCAAGAATACTTGCCCAAGAGAATTAAGACTAAAATTGAAACTGAAGATTTTTGAATTCTGCTCCTATTCGTAGTCCTTTAAAAGACTCTCCTACAAAAGCACATGTAAAGATCTCTGACAAATGATTTTCAGGAAATACAGATTAAAACATTTTTAAACGGAGAAAAAAAAATGTAATTTCTTGTAAACATAGTACATATATGTAAGAAAAATGAAAGCATCATTTATTTTTTATTTTGCATACCTGGCAACGTTTCTAATAAAGCTTGGAGGCCTAAGATAATTTCTATAAAATATATTCCACTTCAAAAAAGCAATTTAGAACATAAAAAAGAGATGTTACTGTAATATAGGAAGATTTACTTTCTTCCATAAATGAGTATAACCATACATATGTAATATATGAGAAGATTCATTACCACCATCACTGATGTATGTCAAATACACTGGCTAAGCCTTCAGAAGCTACTTACCAATACTGTATATTTTTGTCTATTTCTAAAATTTCCTGTGTGTTATTTTGTTTTATTTCCTAAGAACTTGGTGGCAAAGTTTTTCATGAAACACATCTTAAGAAGTATCTAATAATGACCATTACAGCAAGCTACCTTTCTGCTTGTAGAATCAAAGTAACTGTTCCTTCCTTCAGGTCAAAGATAAGTGGTGTATTCCAGTTCTTTGTACTACAAGAAAAAGAAAGTCATCATTTGTTAAAACCATTATCATTAACATACCATTGTAAATACAAAGTTGAATTCACTAAGTAAAGCACGCACATTTTAATCACTTAACATTTTTATAAAGGGAGATTTTCAACAAGGAAGACAACACATAAGAAGCCAAGTAACACTGATAACTGTGCAGTATGATCCAGTAACACTTCTGCTTTCTTTTTTGCATCCCTTCACATTAGCTGTAGCTGACCTAGGAGTCTGAGTGAACAGCAAAATCACTTTTATATGAAGCAAGCACATTTTTAAAGTACTTCTAAATCACAGCTCAACTCTTACAGTGATCTGGAGTCAGGATACACGCCCTGTTACAGGCTGGATTATTGTTCAACATAAGTCGTCTCACTGAGCTGATTATTTGCTTTAGGAGTAAACTTTAGATTTCAGCATACGAAACAGAATATCATGTTCTTAAAAAATGATGTAGGATTGAATCATTCTGATTTTATTCCAAAATAACTGGCACGCCAGAAGCAGTATTCAAATAGGTGACTCCATCCAGTGACTTTAATGGGGACAAACACATTTGCATCCAGCCATCTTTACTGCTGCCTCTATCTGAAAAGAGCAGAAATTTTTGTAGCCACATGTTGGTGCACTGCCTGGCTGTACAAGAAGCTAGAAGAAGCTGGATGACAGAAGGAAGGCAACTATACTCAAATACATTTTGTTGTATATGATGCTAGATAGAATATTTCAATTAGTTTCAAAAACAAATAGGTCATGAACTACGGTACTTCAAATAAAGTTTCTGCTGCTTTCTTGCAACAGTTAACTAAATTCAAAAAAAGCTTCATGAGTACGTATTACTTACGAAAATACATAACACTGAAGAGAAGTTGAGACAACCAAATGCCCATAGTTCAAAGAGGCCTTGATAACCCTGTCACGGAATTCCAGCAAATCAACTGCATCGTTGATAACGTTGTGTACCTAATCAAGAGAAATCTTTGGTTGAATAAAATGGCAATAAATGAAATGAAAATTACTGAATATTATATACTTTCTTACTATAAGCACATGCTGATGCTATTATGCCATTAGGAGAAGAACACAACTATATAGGAACAGGCACTTTCATAGCACTGGTGGTAAACTTAAAATTCACAGGTTCTATAAACTCTGAACAAACAATGAATATGCTTTTGAAACAAATTTTTGGAAATTGCTTTAAATGTAATTTTTAGCTGTTAATTTGCTGTCTTTGTGAACGGATGTTCTATTCAAAAATCAAAAGCATAATCACTGCTGGGTACTCAAAGAGTCAATTGTCAAAAACAGAAAAAGCACAACAGCAGGAATGCTCAAAGAATAAAAATTACTCAAGAGCTCGATGGACTTCCTTAAAAGAAAGAAATGAATAATTAATGCTTAATCGGAACACAGAAGGTATAAGCCAAATATAATACATGGAGTTGATAAAAGCATCTGTGATTGAGGACGTCTGAAAGTTCCCATTTTAACACTCACTGTTCAGCTGGTTAAACAATTTGAAATGTAATAAATACTTCAGTGATCCCACCATGATCCCATCTGAACACTTAGCAATAACCAAGGTTTTGATAAAGATATGCTGTCTAGTTATTGAACAGTTCTGGCTATTTAACATACTTTAGGAGAAATTTAGGATATGACCTTGATAAGCAGGTTGTGTCATTTCTGTGAAAATTTGCTCAGATGACAATGTTACAAGAAAATCACAGTTTGCCTGTAATCAACACAGATTTCTGAGCTCAAAGATGTCTTTAGATCGTAGCTGCATGAAATCTACTGGGGTGGTAATTTCTCCTTTATTTTCTCCATTTTTCAACCGATTGCAAAATGAGGATTGAACTCAATTATTATGGAAGTCTAGAACAATTTCCAAAGGCATATTACTTTTTGTGTCCACTGCAGTGATATGTCCATCACTAACTTTGCTATTGTAATAATAAGGACAAAGGAATGCATCTAGAAAGTTTTTGTGGGTAAGATTTTTCTATATAAATATATAGGAATAACATAAAATAAAATAACATAAAATAAAATAACATAAAATAAAATAACATAAAATAAAATAACATAAAATAAAATAACATAAAATAAAATAACATAAAATAAAATAACATAAAATAACATAAAAATCTTGGATCAGGGTTAGCTATCCTTCCTCAGCTGTTTGCATATTCAAACTCCCTGGAGTTATTAACAGAGCCCATCTGTTACGAGTCGATGTCTGGGAATGAAAGAAGAAATATGAATTTTTACCTGCTAATTTGTCTTCTGTGTTCCCAGACACTGACTCATATTATCCCACCCACTAGACACAATTGTTATACAGCATTCCTGTTGTTACAACTTTTCCCAATTACATAGTCAACATGAAAGAATTGAGACCAAAAAACATTTAAGGGCCTAATTAGGAATTTAGGAACTTGAATTTGATATTGAAAATATTGGCCCGGTGTCTAATATCAAATGTGTAATTTGGAAAATTTGTAAGATGGAAATCTTATATTACCCCACTGTCCACAGAGCAAATGTTGTGAGTCAGTGTCTGGGAACACAGAAGACAAGTTAGAAGGTAAAATTCATATTTTTGTATTAATTCCCAGATATTTGGTAACCTAAATGTGGATCCAGGCCAAGATTTTTCAAAGGAAGGATCCTGAGCTTAAGCTCCAGAAACCACATGTAGGGCCTGCTGGCTTCCAGCAGCGCTGAGACTTGGCAGCTCCCCCGGAGCTCGGTGCCTATGGCTCAGCACTCAGGGGCTGGAAGCACCCAGCGGGTACCTGATGTATGTTATATGATACATGACAAAGTTCGGTACCTTTGGAAGATCTGGATCTAGGCTGTAACACAGCATGTGGTGCAGATAAGCAGCTACAGCCAGCAACCAAATGTATCTGGGAATTTGCTGAGACAGCAACATTCATCTTCACTAACGACACGGGCACAGCACACTTAGCTAAAGGATTAGCTGTTACGAGGTGCATCAGTCCCTCCAGCATCTTATGAATGCAGGTAAGGCAAAGAAAGTTCCTCTGTATTGTCTACACTTAGTCCTGCAGCTTCATCTTTGCTGACAGTTACTGTAACACTAGTGAAATAATACCATGCTTTGGTTTTGGCCCATGTATTTGTATTGTTTTCTGCATAAACATTTTCATTACACTTGAAATTATCTCTCATAAACTGCCTCCCACAGCTAATTTCACATGTTCTCCAAATGGGCTTTATTTTATTCTGGAGGATAAAGTACTTCTGGCTCATCCGGCAGTATGGTTTAGTTTACAGAGATCTGATCTGCTGTACAAGGGATGGTTATTTGTTATTTGCTAACTCTGGCCATTTTATGATCTTAACATTTTCACTGATATATTCATGGAAAAAGAGGATAATCAGTAATATTTTTTACTTGAGGATTAAAAATTCAAATCTGGTACTGAGAAAAGCCTTAGAAAGCGACTACTCAGGACGTAGAGTTCTGCACAGTTAAGATTACCTGCATGGTTCTCCTCTTAATCAGTGTTATTTCAAAGTTCTTCCACTCCCAGCGCTGCTCCACAACGTGGGCAAAGATGACGTGTCCATTGCCACATGCTCCAGCTAGCTGAGTGCCGTCAACAGACCAAGCAATATTAAATATGCTGCCAGTGTTGGGCTTCTCTAAAGCGTAGGACCACTTGCAGAAAAAGAGAAAACAATTCTTAACCATTTTGTACTTTTTTTTTGGAAATAATGGATTGTAATAAATAGAGTTACTCACATTTTTTAAAATAAATGTGTCTATGCCATAACTTTTTATCACAACTTTAACAAGCAAACCAAAGAGATTAGATTCTTAAATTAGATTACTTGAAAAGTGGGGACACAAAAAGAAAACCATCAGGTACGGCAGAAATGAAGAACATCCCAGCGCCTGAAGTACATTAGGTAAAAGTTAACCAGACACAGTATGCTTAAAGCGTACCTAGCCATCCATAAACCTAGACGATCACTACATAAAAATCAAGGAAGCACACTTAGAAACAATGACACTGGCTACACTGGTACAGTAGGCCACAGACCTCAGTGTGTGCATTCAGTTCATGCTGCAGTGGCGGCCGCTCCTGCACACAGAACTAGCAATGCCCAGAAAAATCAGCTTAAAGCAGCCCCTGCTGCTGCACATAGAGCTGCCGTTGCTCCTCACCGTGCTTCCAACCGAAGTGGCTGAAGAGAAGCACTGAAAGCGATGCCTACGCACCGTTCTCCTCCTAGCACAGAAAGATGCTAGACACCTTGCCCGCCTTTTTCTCTAGGCTCTGTTATTGTTATTTTAAAGAGGAAAGATGTACCAATGTTTCCAGTTGCTCTGCCTGCAATAAAAACAAGTTGAAACATTACTGCAACCACGGTCTGAGATCTGGCCTAGCCTTGGAGAGAACTAGAGCAGCTTACCTTTAATGCTAAGCTTCATTTTATTCCTTTCCCATATTTACATTGTCTCCAGTGAAAACCTTTATTCTCAAATTCCCGCAGCCTTATGTGCAAGACTCCTCTAAAGTTGAGGTGGATGCCTATCAATACACTCTTGTCAAAAACTAGAATTTTCAGACCACGACACCCATCTTCTCTTTCTTGCGTCTCAGAAACGCAGTTCAAACAACTCATCCCAAACCTGAGAACAAGCGTTTCCCTGAAAGTGGGTGACAAAAATGAAATAACCTTTTTATGGACTTCGAGGAAGAATTTAAACCAGAGTTTAAAAGAAGAAAATCTCAGCTACAGCCCCTTCAGAACTGTGTAACAGAATATTTTTCATAGCATTTAGCTCTTGAAGAA
Source organism: Oxyura jamaicensis (assembly GCF_011077185.1). Lineage (NCBI taxonomy): Eukaryota > Metazoa > Chordata > Aves > Anseriformes > Anatidae > Oxyura > Oxyura jamaicensis. Next base: position 23,721,932 of record NC_048901.1, on the reverse strand, counting down.
CTACCTGAATATTCAAACACATTTGAAAACTTAAGAATCAAATCATTAAGAAAAAACATCTGATCGAAGTTAAACGTAGACATTGGATTCTCGTGACTTTTAGATACATGATATTACACCAAAGGGGAGACAGCTGGAAGAAAACACTCACCTAATGTTTCTAACACATTTCATGCTCTGATTTCTTTTGCAGTACCCATAAGACCAGAGAAATATGAAGTCCTTCACACAAAGTCTTCGTGTGATTTATACGAAATGAAATCGCAAAAATCGTATTAAAATAAAGGTGTCAGAGCAACTTTCAATAGCAAGGAAACACAACGGGATGAAATTCAAGCTGCCAGTTGTGCTAACAATGTGCAGCGTACTCCCTGAGATGACTTACTGAGCTACAGCTCTTTTACTGCCTAGGCACACGAGGGCGAGTGAAAGACAATGTCAGCACTGACTGACTTTCCAATTCCAAGCACTCAGTTCCAAGGTTTCAGCTTCCATGCCTCTTGGCTCAGACACACCGTTCACTGCCTATACAATCTGCAGTTGGGGAAGGTAATTACTTTCTCCTTCTTCTTTTCTTCTTCTTTTTTTTTTTTTTTTTGAGAAAAGTTCATAACTTACTCCTCTGCCTCACCAGGATGAGCTCTGTATGAGACACTCCGTAGTAATTAAAAGCATATCTTTAATTTATGTCTGACATCCTCACATGGGAAATGAGCAAGCTCTTGAGCTGTAGGGCCAATGATTGCAACAAGCACACTCAGAATGCTCTGCATGTCCTCCTACATCTGAGACATTTTTCACAGCTGGCCAGATGTGGTCTGAAAAGAGTGTGAAGAAGCGCTGTTTCCAAGCTGGGTATTAGGATCTTCTCGAGCAGACAGGATATTTTTCTAAGGCCTTTTACGTCAGATGAAGGCTTCAAGCCATCAACTAAGAACCACATCATGGAGCTTGAAGCATCTGGCTTTTGGGCTAACTTTTTTATGCAGAGCAGATAGACTGCACCTCTGAAGGAGCATACATTTCCCAAATGACTTTTTTTTAAAGACAAAAGTCTGCTTTTCTTTCAGGTATTTCAAACACCTAGTAACATGTTTCCAGATTACAACCCAAAATATATACATTTTTTAAAACACAAAACAATTAGAAAATGTTATTTCCTATTCCTTTCAGGAAGCACCTGATACAATTCAGAGCACTCCTGTGACCCCTACTCCCTGAAGATGTCTGATACATCATGCACACAAAAAGCTCCAGTAAATAATTTATCTCTGCATTTGCAATACAGAAACAATTTCTTCAAACTGTTATGCATCTCCTCCCTATACTGAGTTAAAAAAATCAGGGTATGGCTATGACTGTATGAATGACTGTACGAATGTTCTTCCAACGCTGTCCGAAATGCTGCAATACTATCCTGTGCTATTACTCTTTGGCTTATACCTCTCCTGTGTCATAATTAATTCTTTATTGATTTCAGTGAACTACCCTCAAGAACAAAACCAGTAGTTATAGAAGTTTCATTATATTAAATGAATACCTAAAAGCAATAACTTAAGCTTCCCTTTTCTGATTACACAATGTAGTAAAAATAGATGAAGCACTGCGGCCATTGAATGTTGTCTGACTTCCAGAAATGGAAACGGAGTAGGCTCTTGAGACGTGGGTCAATTTTAATGAGCAAATGCAGAGGAACAAGGACAGCCTTTCAAACGCATAATTGATAGATCAAGACTCAATATGAAGGATCGAGTTAGTTATTATTTCTGGACCGAGTGCAGTAAGTTAAGAATGGTTATCCACATAATACCACAGCATAAATACATTGAAGAGAAACATAATGAAGAAAGAGCATTTTGTTATGTTTTAAATGATTAAAAAATAATACTAATGTCAACCATGGATGGTTCCTTGTTCCTGGCTGGTCTCTGTTCAGGGTATCTTTACAAGTGCATGGAGCTTGGTGCAGGGAGCACTGACACAGGCTGAACTAAAGCTGATACTGCTGCGCCTCCCCATGAAGTCAGAACCTGCACAACATACCTAATCTTCTGGCTTTAACAATCATCTCTTCTAATTTTGCCTTTGTTTACATGCGATCTGCCCTGCAGACCAGGATTCATAGAGCACAAGGGACCAAGAGGAACCGCGCGCTCTTGGCCCCGCACAGCCCGACCAGGCTGACACTTGCACAAAGGCTCAGCTGCTGCTAAATGAGAACTTTCACTTGTTTATTTTAAAGTGAAGGACCAGTCTGGCTTGTGCCCTGCTGGGGAATTCACATCAGTGCATTGGTAGCTGATACCTCAGAACACATTGCAGTCTTCATGTCCATTAAGGCTGGCAAGTGATGTTTTAGTGCAAACTGCCTGGAAGTTTCACTTCAGAAAATGCCTATTCATTTTCTCATATAACAGAAGACACATAAAATATTGCAAGATTATAAGATCAATTATCCAAAGCAAATCTATACTCAGCTGCATTCGAAGCACCTGAATATGCGTACACATACAGACCTAGCTTGTAGGATGCGTATGTCTCTATATGACTCCACGCTTATTTTACTGAGTATAAAACATAAGGGTTATTGCGTCAAAAGCACCCCTACCAGGCTTCCAACTCCCACCACACCAGCATCCACAGAAGATCCTACAGACCACAGACAACATGCATTAACTGGTGCTACGGAATCCCGAGCTACGGGTGGATATACAGCAATTTACTACCTGAGGAGGAGAAACTTTCCTCAACATGTGGAATAAGAAGGGTTCCTGTTGCCTTCTCGAACATTTGTTGGACTTAGCTCCGGCAATTAAAGTTAATTATCAAAAAAAGGACTAAGCCAGTACCTCCAGGGGAGGTATTATGCTGCTTTCCAAAAATTCTCCTGAAATCCAAGCACACTCTCGTAATTATTGGACCCTGGAAGAACTAAAAATAGGATGACAAACTGTCCCATATAAATTCTTAACCTTAGAAAATGAAACATTGATGTCATTCTTTATATAGATTATTACTTCCATAGATGATCCACATGTTTTCATTTTCTTCCAGAAGTCACATTAGCCAATTCTAATAAATTAAAATATGTCAGCTTGGAAAGAATTGGTCAGCAACATGACTCCATGGGAAACCCATCTGTAGTTTTTTTTATTTTATTGAGCTACAAAGAATTCAGAATCATGACTGTTAATAAAGGTAGCTGAAATAGAGACAGCACAGAAAAAAATAAAAATAAATAAAAATAAAAAACCTTATTTTGCTACAATGCCAAATGCATATCTGTGAGAAGCAAGACTAAATGTAATGGGATCAAAGCTCATTGTAACTCTATAGGAAACAGATTTGCTGTGATTTCTATAGTGCTGTAGTTTAGGACAACTCTGAATAGCATGAAACATGCATTGTATACAGCCACTTTCAAAATCTTGCCATCTTTTTATATTAGTCTAATATCTAATGGTAATATAAAGGACATATTATAATGTTAATTTTATGCCAGTCACACAATTCACTGTCCTGAAGAGAAATCATGGTTTTAAAGATAGATCTTAAATTATTTTCAAAGCTTCTCTGTAGGTATCTGCTACGCTGTAGTTTTAAAAAACTTAGATGCCTTTTTTCCTTCATTTATCAATAGTTGAAAAAATAAGGAAAAAAGAGCACCGCTAACTATTTATCATATAACCAATCCTGGATATCAAATAATGCAATCAACTCTCATTATATTTGTCTTCTTGAGAAGAAGCTGAAAAGAACCATGTTACAACAGGGGTCAATACTTTTAGCCCTAGCACCCTACTTCCACTTGCTTTATATGGGGTGAGGAATAGCTGTTACACTTGCAGATCTTTTCCCTTTATTTTCTACAGATATTAGGCAACGTTCCCTAGATTTTATTACTGTGGTTTTTATATCATTCTTCTACTCTCCAAAGCACTCACGACACAACCTGTCTTAGGAGCAGATGGGTAGGGTCCATTTTCTAAGGCACTTATGTGGGAGTGGAGTGGAGAAGGAGGAAATCAGTGAATTTCAGTCATTCTTACCATCTCTTGCTGTGTAAATATTTTGACCTGATCAGCAATGTCAAGGGAAGCACGCAGAGCCACAGGAAATAGCTTACATAAATGAACTTTTTAAGCATTGCCCTCCATCCAAGCGATTAGATTTGGAAAAGCTGTGAACACCAGGAGGGTTCAAGTCTATCTATCAACACATCCAGCATTACATTTCAATATTTATGCCTTAAAATTCATCTTAGTAGCCTCTACAGGATTAACGATCACAGACACTGGGGCAGACGACAAACTCCAACAGTAAATATATTTTGTTTGTTATTCTGTACGGTAGCCATAATAATTTATTTTAGATAAATAAAGCTATCAAGAGCAAAGGTGATTTTTAAATGAAGAAATAAAACTGTTCTAAGAGTTACTATTATATTTTTAGTTTTCTTTCTTAATGTACAGCTGCCAGAGCAAAGTATCCTGGAAGAAAAAAAGAATAGGAGAAAAGAACATACACTAACAGAATTTAATTTAATTATGTCCCCAAACTGAACACATATGCTAGAGAAGAGTTAATGATATATATATCGCCTGATGGCTCCCTAAGGAGCAATTTGCCAATATAGCTCCATTACATCAGACATAATAAAAATGTCTATGTTGACCAGTAAAAGCCAGGTCTGGTTCTCTTCAAACTCCATCACTCTGGTGGTATGTGAATCATTCTTCCTTTTCCCCCAATACTAGCAAAGCTAGTTCTTTAGTAACTATTTACATTTCACGTCAGGAAAGAAACTTTCATTAAAAGTCACGACTTCTGAAGATAATAATTCATCATTGCTAGCTGCTAAATAGAGAAAAGCATCTGGCACTAGCTACTGTACATGCCTTTATTTCTTTGAGAGTTGAGTAATAAACCAGGTAAAAGAGCCCTTAATTTTATGAAAAAAAAGCCCTATCTACATTTTATTTTAAAAGTCCACAAGCAGACTTATTATTATATACTGATTAAAAAAATTACTCATTTTCAGTTAGCAGGAGTTTCAGCTGTACTCACAACAAATTAGATTATATAATGGCTAGCAAGAAAAACAGTAATGCCCTGGGGATCAGAAACAAAAGCTATACAAAGCAGCCTACAAGATGGCAGGAAAAAATATCTAGTATTTGTCTTCCTTTTCCGGAACATCAGTCCTTGCCACATTTAAGCTTGAATCTATATTGAGTGCAAAATGTTATTTAGACCGTTGGCATCACCCACACAAGAGCATATTTATCTCAGTTTGCCATTTGCTAATATAGCTCCGTAATCCCAGTACTCAGAAAGGAGGCAGAAACTGGTTGTGAAAGAAGAGAGCACAATCTAAAGTGCTGTTTGAGGAAGAATACTGGTGGTAATGGCTAGTCTGGTTGTTTAAAGCACTGTGTCACATAACGTAGTCCAACACAGATGTAATTGTACTCGTATAAACATAACTTCTTTGGCTGCAAAATACGCTATATGTGTATAAACACTTCTACAATGACATATTTATATAGGGAGATGGAAAGGCAACAGAGCAGGTTACTGCTTTAATCATATTTCAAATAGGGTTACATGGCAGATTAAATGGAGACAAATCCTCTTATCCACTTGGCCTAGGAAAAAAAGTTTGGGGGCACAACGACACACTGTCCACGCCTAAATTTAACCCACCCAGAAGGATGCCAGGGAGAAGAAATGATGTCCCCACTGGAGACACAGGCTGTGCACAGCCACCTTAGGTCCCACCATCTGACAGTGGAGAGGTGACCGCACAAACGTTACGATTGCATGCACGGAGTGTTTATCCATTTTCTTCAAAGAGAGGCAGTATTTAACTCTGAACAAAAGAAAGGCAGAGAAATCTAACAGTAAGATACACCTGCTTTTAAAAGGATAGTTTCAATGATGAAAAGCATTACCTGATGGAAATTGTAATCTGTTGGAACAAACAGTGTTTGCATTGGTTAATATGCATTTTCTCTGCTTTGTATAATCCACATGAAATGTGAAGTGATAAAAGGAAACTTCTCGCAGTATATTTGTTCTCACAACATATACCAAAAAGAGACAGGAAATATCTTTTTTACTTCTATATCTTTTATACCTACTTTAGTGTCTTTTTTTTTTAAACCTGTGTGAAATGTACCTGTTCTTGTTTGCACAAGTTAATAAAGCTCCAACTCAACTTTACTCTTCTGAACTTTCTAGTGTGCTTTTAACACCTAGGTAATAAAAAAATCTCCTTAACACAAATATCTTAAAAATTCAGATATCTAAATAAAGTAGATGAAAAAAATTAATCTGTAGAGTGATGCTTTCCAAAAGAAAATTGCATGTGAGGTGTTTTCTTTTCCTTTAAGACAACTATACACAGATTTTACTTATACAGATTAAGTAGCATGAGGAATTTCTCAAAGCAAGAGGGAAAGGCACAGAAAATTGAAGCAATCCCCACTTCAAATATAAAGACCTCAATTGCATTTAATTTTTTTTAGGGAAGATTACCAAAATCAGAATCAGTACAGAAAGTGAAATACAAAGACTCAGAGATCCTGCCCTGCATGCCTCTTCTCATACAATTTTAAAGGCTATTTTTATGAGCGTAAAGCTACCTGAAACGTGCCGTCCCAGTTCACAGTAGGGAAAAACCTGAGGTACTGAAGATGCCCTGAGACACCACAGCAAACGCTGCTTTCCCAACCTGAGCAAAAGCGCAATGAATGCAACAACAAAAGAGGTAGAGAATGGGTCAATGAAAGTCCCAAACCGGCAAGGTTTGATGCAATTCGAGTCTGAACAAAAAGATGCAGAACCACAGGAAACCCACAGAGACAATCAGGTCAATCTGTGCTTTGGGCTAACTTTTTTAGAATACCAGCGAAGGCAGATGAAACCACATTAATTTTAATTGGAGACCAAGTTGGAAGAAAAAAAAAATACTAGGTCAGCAACAGCAAACTTGGAGTAAAGCTGCAAGTCAAAAAAAAAAAAAAAAGCAAACGACAACAACAAAACGAGAGTTATCTCCTTTAGGCGTGTCTTTCTTCTGTTATTCTACAGTCAGGTAGTAATAGAGAAGCTCAGATGAGAGGATTAAAGCATGTCTTAGCTAGAATAATTATGCCCTGTCCCTACATCAGAAACAAAATCATAAATGTTCTCTTAGCTCTTCTTTTACTGCTGCTTTAGCCTTATCATTTCTAATGTCTGGCAACTGCGTTTTGTGATCTTATAAAATAGGCCTGTCAATTCTTAGAAATTTTTAAGGAAAAATAAGCTAAATAATATATGCATAGGAAATTTTATTATTCCTTTTTTTTTTTTTTTCTTTTCCCCCCATGGACATTGTTCTTTTATCTCCTTTTTAAAGACAGCTTAGTGTCATACACTACTTGCTGTTTATAGTTAATAGCATTTCACGATAGCCTTGAAGGATATGCTTGTAAATTCCTACAGTTTTAAAGGAAAAAAAAAATAAAAACAAAACCAGAAAAATGTAATGTCCAGAAAGACAATATTATTTAAAGATTTTTTTACCTACCCAGAACATATTTAGATGTGCAGCTAGGCAGATCAAGAAAGGAACATCTTAGACAGATGCATTCAGTATAAAGATGTTGGAAGCCAAGACTAGTTTCTGCTAATAAAAATACTTGCCTGTCCGTGTATATCCCCAGGAATAGTTACTGTATTATCAATAAATTTGCACAGTTCCACATCTGTCGTTTCTCAGCATTATTACTTACCCCAGTTTTATCACATAGACGTAAAGTATGAAAAGACCCCACAGCAAATAATTCTCCATCTCCAGACCAAGCAATGGATGTTATAGGATATTCATGGGGCTGTGAGCTGTACAGTAGGTGTCCATAACTGTCCCATACCTTAAAAAAAAAATATATATATATATATAAAAAAATATATGACCTCACTTTGAGTGCACCTCTACTTATTCTAGAGCTATAATTTTCCCTCACAATTACAAAGGTTACAGAAATACACTCTCCAAGTTACTTCAGTGTATTTTCGTGTAACTGGAAAAAAAATCACATCATTATAGTTCATCTTTCATTAAAGGCTGTTCCTAATCAATATTGGTTAGTTTAATGCAATGGACTTGACTTTGCTGCTATGACAAATATTACATTATTCTCTATATAAAATATTTTGAAATAATGAGTTTTGTTTCCTGTACTTTACTGGAAGTTTGTAACACAATGACAAGGTTTACTTTATTCAAACTTGCTTCCCCAAAATGCAAGGTACTCCTCAAATTTCTATACGAAACAGATTTTCTCACTGAATGTAACCACTAGAAGACCAGGAAGTCAATTAATAGCATCAAGTCATTTGCAGTGGCTTTATCTCCTCTAATTTTGTCATTACCCCTTTCTGATATGTCACATATGTCATAGGTTACATTATTCCAAGTACTCATTTTTACATTTCTACGTATTTTCCTGTAGGAGTTTGTTTCAATTGCATTTTTTACTAATTTTTATTCTAGTATACCTTTTCAGACACTTCTAATTTTATGCCACTAGACAGAGTGAGACTCAAAAATAATGTAAATAGAGCAATAAGTTTTTCTTGAAAACTGAAAGCCTTCTCATTTAATTTTGAGCTTCTCAGTGTTATTAAAATCAGAAAATTTCAGAATGCCTACAAATATGCTTTTGATAATTTAGTTTCCCCTAAAAAGTTAACCAGTACACACCTTATATTTACAATCTTCACCTGCAGAAAGAATAAGTTCATTGACTGAGTTCCAGTCAGTTTTTAAAATAAGGCCATCGTGGGCTTTCCACTGAAACAGAAAAACAAAACAAAAGCATAAATGCAATGAGTCTGAGAATTTCTATGTTTAATACTTATCATTAATCATCATTTAGTAGCATTCCCACACTCCAGGGAAGATCAAGGTTTCCAGCAATACAAATGCACGGGCTTATTCTCTTCTGTAGAAGAATAAATTAAAGACAGCCTGGAACAAGGCTGAATGAAAGCCTAACAATCTGCACGAAGAGAACGTTCCGGAGGGCTGCTGCTGTATCTTTCAGCCTTTTCGTAACAAATGGAAGGGGAAAGGCTTCTGCATCTCTCTGCTTCCTCTTTGTTTATTTCTGTACACTAAAAATTATTTGACGATTTCTATTGTGGATATTCTTCAGACACATGATTAAGCATTTCCCTTTTTTGTAAATAATCTCCTTACTCTCTCAAAAAAAAAATGAAGTTTTAGTTGAAACAGGAGGTGGAGAGAAAAAAAGAGCCACATGCATGCTGCCTGGAAAATTTTAGCACAAATAGTTTAATGTTTGGCAAAGCTATAGATAACTGAAAAGAGTTTTCACATGGGAAGTGAGACCTTAATGTATTAATGATACCTGTAAAACTTTAACATTTGGTTGGAGAGGTTTAATAATCAGCTGCCTTCCTGAAGTATAGAGAACCTTTTCAGAATCAGGTCCCCAGGCTACTGAGTACACCGGTGTTCCTGTAGACACAAAGAAAACATTTCTTATGACTTAACTGATCAAATTATGCAGAAACTGCAACAGCCACTTCAAACTGGTTACTTCAAATCACACATCAAAGATTCAGGAGTAGGAGAAGGCAAGCCTACAGGCAACCATTTGTCCTCCACATGTGTCTGTCTGCACTCACGGCCACATTTACTGGTTCACTTCATGTTTTAGACAGCCATAGGAACAGTAACACGGACACAACCCAGAAAAGCAGCTCTGAGGACCTTCAGCTCACACTGCACAGCCTTCCCACCCTCCTCAAGTGAACAAAAATACATGGAGTGAAGTCCTGGCAAATCCCCTCGAGAAACGAACACCTACTACTTTCAGTGGGACCACTCTAAACTGAACTGTGAACAAATCACCTATACTTAGAGAAAACATATAAATAATTGATGACTTTTCCAATACCACATCTGGGTTACAGACAAATGTATACGGATTTACGACTGCTGTAGGTAGTTTTGGATTGCACCAAAAATATTTTTTAAGATGCCCAGGATCCATAAAGAATCCTCCAACACAACACATTATTTTTTGTTTGCTGCACTTATAAAACAAACAAGCATCGCACATACAAGCAGCTTACAAAATCAAGTGACAAAAGACAAAACTAGAAAGAGTGGCCTGCAGACTTCACAGATTTTTCCAAATTAATCATTTTTTTTCACGTTGAAAACTCCACAGTGATGTATCTTGAATCAAACTGACTGTTCTGTTTTAAAGACGTTATGTTACAGTTTTTACATGACCTTTTTTGAAAATAGAAGAAAGTGAAAAATTGCACTGAAAAAGCATCCAGGAAAAAAAAAAAAAAGAAAAAAGAAAAAAACAGACTTGCCAACTATGCAAATATTTTCCATAGCACTTGACAGGATTAGTCTCCCCTCAAGAAGAATCAAAGTATTACCCTACTTGTTTCCTTGCAAATAGAAGTAAAAATTTAAGTAAAGAGCATGTCCAAACATTTGTTTCTATCACAGCAAAAGCCCTGTAGCAATGAGCAGCAAGTTTCAGCACAGCCTCACCATTACAAGACATGGAAATTGTGCATATAAAAGTGCAAGGAGAGGGACTGGGTGGTAGGTCCCTGTCAGATCATTGTTCCTCTTTGTAAGACTTGCTTCAGCATCTTCTGAAACGGGAAAGAGAAGGCTTATTTCACACCTGTTTTTCACCTACTGACTGAACATCCTCACTGGCAGAAATGAGGCCATTGAAGACAGGTTCGATTGCCTAAAGTTCTACCTGAGAAATAAGAAACCTCAGAAAGAGCAGTTGTTACAAGCTAAATATTTGTATGTGGTGACTTCATAATTTTAGAAGAGGAAAACAGAAAGCAATTCTCCTAACTTCTCAGAAATCTGCACTTCTTAGGGATTCATGCATATTTTAGCTGATAACTAATTATCAAATCGATCAACTTAATTAATATTGAGTAAATAAACCATTGTAGTATTGCTATTATTTATGGTAATAAAAAAAAAAAAAATAAAAAAACACAAATGCCTGATAAATGCTCTAAGTAATGCTCTTACTGTAAAATTTTCAAATATACTTCTGGCAATTATGCTTCTTTTCAGAAAAAAAATGACTTAGGTATTACCTCTTAATGGGAATATTTTGAGACAGATAGCTAAGTAATTGAACTGACATATCGACTTCCCTAAAATCATCTATTATCTTACCACTTCAGTCTTCAGATGTTTTCTCTTTTTATTATGGCAACGTCAATTCAACACACTAAACTTGATTCGAGCTTCATACCCCAAACCCTAGACTGAAAGTGATGTCATTGTTCCTGAATATTTCTGTACCTTGTGCATTTTCTTTTATGAAGTCATTTATTCTATGTTACTTAGAAATATAGGGTGATGTAATTTTTGTTGTCAACCATGATAGGAGTCAACTCAGAAACATACAGCATGCATTAAGCAAATCTGGCACTAGCTATTTTCCTACTGGCAGCAATCTATGCTTAAAATGACAAATTCTGTCACCAGCCGCACAGAAATTCTAAATAAACCAATTTTTGTCCTGCTCTGATGCTGATTTAACAATCAGAAGACTTTTAGATTTAAACCAAATGTTTTACTTTTTTATGATGGCTGACTACTTAACCACAATTTCCAGGGCTTAACAGCAGGAGCTAAGTTAACTCATTTCCTTCTGCACTTAACAAGAACTTGGTTGGGAAAAGACTGCCAACACATTGCACTGCTGTGCAGAGAAAAGTTCAGCAGGACAGAGAGTACCGTGAATTGTACAGGTGATAAATAGCTTGAGGACAAAGCATTGCGACAAAAGATGTGATAAAAGCAGACAAGGTGGACTGAGGGATGATCCGAAGAAGAAACATCAGCATTAAGCACGCAGGGTGGGCTTCCTCACATCTCAGTGCTCTTCTCGCAGATGTTAATCCCCAGTGAATCATCCCAGCGGGCAATGTGTGTAGCAGAGAAGGAGCTAAGGTTGAGTGCCAGAGGGATGGAGCAGCCACTCAGACACTTTCAGCCACAGCAGATACTTGGGTACTTACAACAGCAAGTCTGTGTGAGACTTCTCCCTTTCACAGGAGTGGAAATATTAATTCACACAACGTATGCCTCTCTATTGCAGCACTATATGTCACTTTGAGTCATTTTTGTGTGTCATTTTGAATACATTTTGAGTTTGTCCCCTAACAAGTAAGCTCCACTTCACACCTTGTAATTAGACTGTTTCTATTCCAGATGTCAGTTTGCTTCCAGTAACCAGAAAGGTAAAGGAAGAAGATGAGGATACTCTACAGGTGAAAAAGTGAGCTCGTGTTCAAAGAGCAACACAACCACGAGAGCAGCACACCATGGCCAAAGGCTGGATGCAACAGAGGCCGTGGGCTCTCACGAACTTGACTCCGTGCACATCGGAAGGACATGCGGCCACAGCACTCCATGCAAGTTCCGAAAAAGCTAAAAAAGGGGAAAATATATGTTCATGTTTCTCTAGTGAATAAAAATCCAAAGATAGAACAGGCACGTAGACCATCAACCAAAGATAAGAGCCTGAAAATTTATTCCTAATACAAAGAGTGGAATGACTAGAATGTTAGCAACGGTAATCCTTGCATTTCTCAAGATTATCGATAATGAAGTGAAAAATTAGCTCAAACCCAATATAACTCACTTAAAAAACATACACATTTCTGCAGAATCCTATTCTGACCTTAGGTATGTCAGCGCATTACAGAATGGTCTGTGGGAATCTGATCCTATCACATTTAAAGGGCTTTGGAGCCTCATAGGTCCTTATCTTAAAACACAGATAATTATTTCAAGCAGACCCAACTCTTACAGTCTAGCAGAAATTCTAACAAGTCAATGGAACTTGCATATTTCAAACTAGAATGTCTCCTATTTTAGAATCTACATGAAACCTCAAACAAGCATGGATAAACACACACAAAAAAAACACCTTGAAATGTATCAACTGAAAAATAAGAGTCTGTGCTTCATATATTTTTTTTCCAAAAGTCACAGTTCAGTTAACTTACCTTTTTACATTGTAAGCATGAAAAAAAATATTACATCTGAATATGAACTTCCTCAACAAAATTGAAATACATTTTACATTCACTCCTGTGGTTAAGATGCCTTCAACAGGTTGAAAGAATTTAGATAATTTGTTTTAGAAAGAGATAAGGGTCTGACATTTAACCCAACCCCAGGTGCATGTGGTTTCTTAAAAAATGTCAAAGGGTCACATGATCTCAATGTATGAAGTCTGAAAAACAAAATCTAGCTCAGTATCTTCACTGAAATAGTATAGAAATGTTAGAAATTGTAATTATAAAAAATAGCATTTCAAAAATACCAAACTTCATCTGTATAAATACATACTTTCAGCTTGCACAGTTGTATTTTTACAATAATGTGATTTTAAATTGATTTAGTAAAAATAACTGAAATGTTCTACTATGCATAGAACTGTAGTTGCAAAGCCAAGATCAAGGTTAGGTCTCCAGCCCCAGTTCAACAAAGAACATAACTACAGGAATGGTTTCACTTCTGTAGGACCGTTTGCATGTATTAAATTAGTTACTGGGTTAAATAGGGCTGTTAAGAGTTTTAAAGGGCAGAGGAACTAACCTATATACGTTTTTTTTTTTAATTCTTTAGTCTCTCCAGAATCCTTAGCGTGGAACTGAAACTATTGTCTGAAAATATTGCTAGAATACATGTAATTGGACTTTTTTTTTTCTTGAAAATTATCATCTAATTGAAAATTCAAACTACACAGTTTTTCCTTAAAATTTATGATATAAAAACAACTGTTTGGAGGGAGGGATCAAATATAAACCATTTCAGCTGAAAAGCAAATGTTAAAAAAATGAAAACAGGGAAGCTGGAATCTATAACAAACTATTTCACACTCCTAACAGAACTTCTAATCACAGTTCAGTAATAAAGATGAAATACATATTTCTGCAATTTCTCTTACGTCTTAGCAATTTATCCAGCCCAAGACAAAACAAAAGACAAACACCCACTGAGAAACTTCTACAGGTTGTAGTTAGAATGTCTGTAGGAAAAGGTGATTGTGCTCTATCCTGAAAAAATAAGATCACTTGGCAAAAAATTCATAAGAGATATGATATTCAAAAAAAGACAAAACGGATAATAGAAGCTCTTCTTCATTGCAGGGAAGCAATGCTTTGAAAATATTTGCTGAAAATGCCATGATTTATCTTTAATTTTAGTGAAGATTATCTAGGCCTAAAGATCATTAACCAAACCAGGCTAAGGGTCTGTTATTTAAGTATTTTTAGATGCCTCAAATTCAAAGTTCTAACTGACCTTTAAGAAAATTAACTTACCTTGCTGAGCTAACGTGGATCTCAGCATTCCACTTTTAGACCAGATTTTCACTTGGCCATCTTCACCAACTGAAAAGTTATCAGAGAAATCAACTTAAGAGCAGTAACAAGTCTAACAATCATGGCAGTTGTAAACTTATGGCATTTATTGGCAAGTACTGAAGTTAAAATAAGTCTGGATTTTTATACAAGTAATATAGTTCTTACGTAGTCCTCCTCACATGCAAATAGATAGTATTTTAAAGAAAAATATTTAAGTCCTTTTCTGCTGTTGTCAACAAGTCTCGTCCTCTCCTGAAACTCCTTAGGGTCTTCTTGTCTGAAGCTGCTCCTGGCAAGAGAAAGTCCATCCCTATTCAAGTACCCTAAGTTATGTATTTTCTATTTAACGTCGCTAGTAGTCTACATCTATTTACAGTTCAATGTCCCAGAGGCTGATTAAATGAATCTCTTAAGAGTGCAAAGGGAGAAGGTGCAGATTTTAAGTATTAAATTGGAGGCTTCGCAGAGGATAAATGGTGAAACTAAAGATAACTGGGGGCTCAGTTTGGAAGGTTTAAATTTTATAACATAACTGCATGCTACCAAGAAACTTAAATTAATTATTAAAGCTCTTATGTGCTATACAGCAAATTTAGTGATGTATGCATAAAGTAACAGTGATTTCCTAAGGTGTTATCATATTTGAAATGCACGGGTCTTAGCCTTTATTTAAATCTCCCAGATTCAACTGATCAGGAAAAAGGTGCACTTGGACCCTTGATGCCATTCTTTCTTTTGAAGGTAATTTACTCCCAGACTTCAGGTTTTTATATATGGCAGATTTACCTCTTAAATAGTTTAAAGTGTAACAAAAACAAAATAATAATAATAATAATAATCCTGTGCCCATTTGATATTGTTAAAATAGAGCCATAAAGAACATTTTAACTGATACAGTATCACCACAATTCTCTATTCAACTCTCTTGTTGCAGGTGAAGAGTGGTTGATCTCAGAGTACCCTATTTGGATGTGGAGGTGAATTCACACATTCCCCATAAGCATCATGCAGTTTTTCAAATATATATATATATTGAAAGGCAAGTTTGACTTTTTATTTGGAGAACTTCCTGAGGCAAATTTGCCTTTAAAAAGAACAATATTTCTATTCCTCTGGGATTTAAGAGGAACACGCCAGACAGAATCCCTTAAAGCACCATTTTAGAGACAGACTGAGTCTGGAAACAAGCAGATCCAAAATTATCTTCAGTACTTCTGGACTGAGTTGGATCTTGTCCAAAGAAATCAGCTGTGCTAGATCAACAGCAGGCAGCAGAAAATTCTGACACCAGCAGAAATCAAAAAGTCTATCACAGGAAACATAAGTACCTTCCCCTTAACATCAAGATAGGTTTTCTTTAGGAAAGTGACCCAAGCAATTAATTACCAAAAGATTTAGGGGAAAAACAGACACGTAGAGATGCAGACACCAGGAGATCACTCTTCCAACACCGACAGAGAAAAGGATTAGACAGCAGCTAGACTGTGCCACTCCAAACAGCCAAGGAAGAGCTGCACAGGAACATTGAAGATGCTCATGAGGCCTCAGCAAGCTTTGCTGGCCAAAAAACTCTAATGACATGTGCAGGTATAAACGTGCCAACTTAGCAACCTTTTTTTTTATGTAACAGACAAGAAAAAACCACATAAGTATTCTCCTTTATGAAGTATCTGTTCAATATCTACAAAAGCCTCTAAGCACTGATATTAAAAACATCACTTTCAAGTAAATGTGATAACTTCTAATAAACAGGATCACAATAAAACAGACATGTTTTTTACTCATTTTTGTATTAAAGTAGCAAATCATCTTCTAAAACATCATTGATCAAATAGCATAAAATTAATTTATATTAAACTAAGTGATAATACCTCGAGTGATAACAAAGACTTTTAAAAATGCAGCTCATTTGGGCACACTTTGTTACTGATTTTGTGTTTCCATTTCCCCCCTTTCTCACAAGGGAGGGAATTTCAAGCTACACCAGTATGTGAACACTTTAATAGATTGAGTTTTATTCATTCAAATTCAGTATAACAAGAATATCTCTTAGGAAATCTGGGACTACATCTTTTAAATATATGTCAAGGATTAAGTTATGTTTCCAAAGCATTGCGTTGGGTTTATCCTACAGCGTAAAGCTCTCATGCTCTACACATTTTATTACGCACTTATGTTTCATAAATTTTAATATTACATTTTTGTGCCCTTTCACTTCTTCATGGCATACCATCTATGTATACAGAAAAAAAAAAACAACAAAAGGCTTTATTTCGAGAGCTCTCGTCAGTTTTCAAACCGCTTCATTTCCTCAAGAGCGCTTACCGGTGGCCAGCGCTGTTCCCTCGGAATTCCACCTTCCTGCAAGCACGGCTCCGCAGTGGGCTTCCACGCTTTTCTCTACTCTTCCCGATTTGGAAATTAAGTGGAACTTCCCTAAACAAAAATTCAATGCAGAAATTGAGCACCTATTTTGGTGAATCGGTATTTACTTTGTTCCCTTCTGTTAACAATACGCACGCAAAACGAGATGAAGAAAACAAAAAAACAAGCGCAATTATATTGTTCACAACCATGATTAGCCCAAACAAATGAACTTTTGCAAAAGAAACATTTGTAAACTAGCTAAAAATCTTTTTTTTTTTTTTTTTTGTTTGTTTGTTTGTTTGTTTTCTCCTATTGGTATATGCAATCTTTGTTCTGTCTGTTCATTTTGCTTGTGCCCCTCTAAAGTGCGCGTGTTTCTCTGGGGACACAGCCGCCTGCTGTTATTTCTTTCCGAAAGCTGACAAACAGAGGTACGCACGCTGCAGCCCAGGAGAGTCCTTGGGTTTTCTTTTTCTTTTTTTTTTTTTTTAAGATCTGAAAAATCACTCAACACCAAAAGGATAATGGAAAAGCTCGTACGATCTGACCATCAGTGAGCGCGTTTCTCTGAGGAAGTCTTACTGCTCGCATTATGGGGCTGTTATGGAAATTCACAGAAGCCAAAAAACAAAGCTATTAATGATTTCAACAGAAGCATGAGGAAGTCTTTCTTTCCAAATGAGGGATGTTGCTTAAATCCAGGAAGATCAAATTTAAACTGGACCAAAGAGCAGACAAAGGAGGGCTTGGAAACATGTGGCAGAACAAATGTGTGGCTTAGAATAGTACAGCAACACAAATTAACTACTTTAAAACCAAAACTCTTTTCAAATTATTTTATCTAATATCTGCCAGTAAGCCACTAGAAGTTATTTCCCGCACAAGCAAATTCTTTGAAATAAACACTATACGGCTACCTCACACCAAGTGCACGCAAATGCTCCGTCACTTCAGGTGGGATCAGTTTTCCATTAATAACACAATTAATGGACCCTCCTGCTTGGGAGTATGAATTATAAGGCAGGCCACACCTGGTCTGGTTAAATAGCAGGATCCCAGAACGTATTGAGAAACCACAGAGAGAAAGGGGGGCATATTTGGAGTTAAGAACGGCGTGGAAATAAGCGCCTGAAGGTGTTTCTGTTGGTCATTGCCTTTATGACAAGCCTGAGGGAGAGGAAGGGGTAAGATGAAGGCAGCTTAACCTGTCAAAATGAGGTATCTCCTACGCAGAAGAACTAGAAACCTGGTTGGAACTACAATATTGACATCAGCAAAAAGACCCTTCAGCAGTCACCAGCTAATGGGAAAGCTTCCAGGAGAGCACTGCGGGGCTCAGCGCTCCTGAAGGAAAAGCGCAGAAGTTGGCTGCCTCTTGCAGGAGGTGGAGGAAGGCTCTCTGACCTCAGGGAAGCTGGTAGGGTATGCTACAGCCCCTGAAGTAACTGGATGATGGAAGTCATGAGCAGAGGTGCCAGGAGCATCTCTAGCAATCCCAGCAGCGGTGAGACAGGGTCTGAGTACAGGCAGAGGCGGCCGCTCCACCAGCACGGGCCCAGCCTGGCACAAAGAGCTGGGGGCAGAGGTGGTGCAGCGAGACAGAAACAGACTAAAAACCCATCCATCTTAGTAAAGAAACACGTTATCAAGGCAAGTATATGTGTGCAGGTGAGAGTGGAGTTAGCTATGAACCACACCAAAAGTAAAACCTAAGACACCACCACACTAAACACACATTAAAAACAAAAAACTTCACCAATCTTGGCTACTGTGCAAGCGGCCTGCGCTTCCAGAAGCCTGAAGTGACTTTTATTGTGTTTTATTTTGCACTTCAATTTAAGAAACAAAACAAAAACAAAACTTGAAAACAAAAGCAGACTAAAAGCATTCTGGTAGATCTGTCAGTAAATAAACATCAGGCGGACATCAGTGCTCTTCCTAGTATTATTCAAATGAGTACAATTACGCTTTGTCTTCATTTTGAGCATATAAACAAAAAGGCACAAGCATCCAGCCAAATCTCTGCCAATGCAGGATTTCCAAGCTAAGGACTTAATACCGAATAAAAAGAATGGTTTGTATAAATCAGTTTATTTGAGCAGACCGTTTTAAATATCACATGCTGAACTGTACATTTTTGCTTTTCATTACCACTCAGTAAAGGCCTCGGTATTCCTCTAAGAAGCCCCTGCAACCTGACACATAGCAGGAAACAAACAAAAAAAAAACACAAAAGAACAACAAAAATGGCAGTTGGCAAGCAACTGAGTATTTGGGTTTAAGTCACGTTATCGGGAAAACAATGGGCCATGTCACTGTACAGGATAAAACCCTGTGACACTGGGAAGCATTCAACTCGCTGATCCATCTTCTGCATCCCTTCCCGGTCTGCCAGCTCCTACTTTTTCACAAGGCATCTTCCAAATAATAAAACGTAGCAATTTGTGGCCTAGTAGGAAAGAATACATCTTGAAATAAGAACAGGTCCATCTTTGGTGCTAAGAATTCATCTGGAAAGAGGATCATGTGTTTAAGAACTGTTCAGTAATACTTAAGCACAAATCAAAATTTGCATGGTTATCATCTTTATTTCTGTAATTTCTTTACGTTTCCAACATCAATTTACAACTTATGACAGTCAAATCAACGCGACTCATTAAATACATTTTTGTCATTGCATTCTCACATAGAACTTTCTCCAAAAGCCAAATTTCAATGGATTTCTCTGCCTTCTTCTCTCTTCTGTTCTTCAATTTAACATTCAAGTAGTAGAGGCTTTCAAATAGAAGTTATTGCCTTCTTGTACACAATTAAGAAAGGGAAAATTTTAGCTATATGCTTGGAATAGATAGAAGTGATTCAACTTAACCTTACTTTACATCTCAGATTTGTAAAATACTGCTCCCTTCTTTTTATGAAGTACTGAAGCCAGAAGCTGTCCTCAAGCTTAAAGTGACTCTCCAGTTCTGGAGGAATTTCAAGTGGGAGATTAGCAGCCTATTTAAATACAGAATAAAAAAGATGTATGTTTTGTTCATTACTTTTCACAGACTGTTAAATGCTGACCTAATGCAAAATTATCAATAAAATAAGAGTTGAAAAAAATAGGTCTATTCCCACATGATTTGTGCTTAATGTGCAACTTAAAGCCGAACATTTTCTTTATTTTTGTAAATAAAGTAGTAGCATAATCAATGTAAGTAGGAAGTAGAAGAACAATATCCCACAAGAGATGAAACTCAGAAGAACACCCAAGAGGATTAAATTTACATTTGCTCTAATTTCGCAAACATCTGGAGTTGAACCAGGAATTAAATGCAACCCTGTAAAGACATTATACTCAATTTCTATCAGATTCTGCAAATTTCCAGGAATCCTTAGCACAGAGATGAATTAGCTGATGGAGGAAAATTGCAGGCTTGACACATGAGGCATGATACATACGTAGTAGCTAAACAAAATTTTAAATTTTACTATTAAAAAAAATAAATTCAGAAATAAAACTATTTCATTGGGGAAAATGGAACAAAACTAAGATTTTGTTTTGACTAATACATTCCAGGAACACTTTTCCAAAAATCAACTTCTCAGGCTGAATTTACCACTCAATGCTAAGAGCTTACCCCTTAGTCTGAACAACAGGTATTAGGTTAAAAAAATGTCTGTGAGAAAGCAGATAAAGTGCTAACTTATACAAGACCAAAAAATGTGAATTAATTACAGTAAAAATAATTAATTCCATGAGTAAGAGCAAAGCTAATCAAATGTTACTGCCTAAGGGAGTCCAGCTGAATCCTCCCAGCATTGCGGGGATGGCGACAACTCTTCCACGTGGACTGTCACCAGCCTGTGCCACAGCTGCCCCCTCGTTACAGCGTTCACTAATTCAGTGTTTTTTCATCATGTGGCTGCCCCTTTCCATAAAAATTGTAGGGATAGAGGGCACTTTGTCTCTCTGGAGCCAGTTCCAAAGTGATTGATTACCTGGCAGCAAGCCACCTACAAGTCTGACCATGGAGTCCCACTTTCTTTTCTTAGGGAGCAGGAAAAAAGGTTCTAGGTTTTTTCATTCAGGTTTGTTTAAATTTAGACTCAATGCTTATATACACATTGGGATTTACCCTATTCAGTTAAATACATCCTATCTTCCTTATGCAATATCCTACGTTACCCTCCTACCTCAGGGTATCTCCTGCTCTGTACAACCTTCTGTCACCCTAGAAACAGGCCAGGCCAGGAGACTGCAGACCTTGAATGGACAGTACCTACTCCAGCTGTAACACCATTAAGGTGATAAGCCTTAGGAATGTGCCGAGAACAGTACAATCCAAAGGGCCTACGTGTTTGTAAAAATAAATAAATAAATAAAATCCCACTGCATGATAAAAAAAAATCCCTCTGCAAGTTGGCAGAGGCAGCCCAATCAGTTTATACTGCATGCAAGCAAGAAACAGCTGCATTAAAAGAAAGTGAAAGTTAATCAAGCTGATCTCCAGAAGTTGGACAATGACAGTTTACAGACTCTCAAGTGCATATGGATTCTGAGACAGAGTTACATGATTGTTTATATGTTTTATTAAAAAAATCCTTTAAAAAAAAAAAATATGGAAGAGACAGCATTCTTCCTGGCCCTTTTGTCTCTATTCCTTGTAGCTGAAATCATTATAAAGTACTCCAACATTAGCTAGAATCCCAAAATGACGACTTTAGGCTAGACAGAATACGTTTGGTAAAAGTTACAAATGAACAAAAAAAGTTTTATGAAGGAAATGCAGATCAAGATTAAGGGACTGGTTTAGAATTTGTTGGTCAGACAACTAAAATCTCGTGCAGCAACGAGAATCAGCTGCCAGGCTGTAAGAACCCCTCACTATAAACCCCTGCCATTGACTTAAGTCACTTAGAGTAATCCCAAACTCTTAAGAATTAAATGACAGCCTTAGAAAGTCCCAACAAATCCTGGAGAAGGTTCCAGACCCTACCTATACACGATGTTATTAATGACTCTTTATTCCTAAAGGGCAGCTCTGTTGCAGTTCAATTAATCCACTTACAGGAGAAGGGCACCCATAGCTACTAGACACTATGTTTAAGAACTGCTACCTTACCTAAATTTGCATGGGGTATGGGCTAAAGTACGTCAGAAGGGATGCTACCAGAACATGCTTGTGTTTTTTTTTTAACACTTCTGAAAAAAATAAAAGCAGATTTCCAACCTTTCAATTAATCTATGAATATAATTTATTTTTCCTCATGTATCTTAGTGATATAAAACCCAGAGGAAAAAGAGAAAAAAAGATGCATACCAGCCTTAAGTCATCTGTTCCATGAAGGTACTTGTAGCCCTTATATATACACCAAATACCTCAAAGAGATCTTGGCCTCCAGTCTGAACCGAACTCTCAGCCTTCCTAGTTGTTAAGAGCAACCATTACTAGCAGCCAGAGAAATCACCAAAATTTCATGCAAGGAATGAATTTTCCCTGCCTTCTTCAAACAACGCTATCTCTCTCTATCCATACAGAAAGCCATGGTGGACACATCAGCTCCAGCCTGCTAATGCCCAGTAACAAACCTTCTGTTCCAGGCTCACAGGGAAGCCAGCCACACAAGCAGCCCTCACAAAGGAAACATACTAGACCCACGAATCCAAGGTTCTGGCCACAACCTGGGCAGAAGCTAACTGGGAATCATCCATCAGTCCCATTGAAACCATCAATAGGTCCCCTTGAAAGCGGTCAATAAGGTCACGGACTGATGGCCATTATTATTCTGATGGGATCTGCCTACAATTGACCATGATCTGTTCTGCCTGAAAGAGCTGGCAGGGATTTAGGGCAGCGAAGTGCTTTGAGCTCACTGCTGAGAAACTCCCATTGCTGCCGTTGTGTCGGAACGCAGCTTTACCACCAAGACCTCTGACCGCTGACAGAAGAATATAAACTCAGTGTAGCAGATTCATGTGATCTGCTTCTTTGCGCACATAATTACCGCTATCAGCAGGACAGTTTAATTGACTTACTCTGAAACCTTTCACTGCGTTTTCAATGGAATAAAACAAAGGCGCGAGATGTTAGGATCTATGTAAGGACTGCCCAACTTCTGCAAGCGAGTCATAGAGCTTTTCCAGGTCTCTCATTTGCCACGTTCCTGGATGCACCACGTGGAAGTGTTAGGAAACCTTCCCAAACTAACATCCCATCAGCAGGCTCATGGTCAATAACAAGGTCAATGTAAGATAAAGTAAACGCAGATTTCATAAAGGATCGAACACCTTGCAGTCTTAGTTTTAAAATTGACAGGTTCAGGCAGACACACTCTGGTCTGAATTACTGGGTTTCCACACTGTAGGCTCTTTATAGCAAAAATAAAAAGGGGGTGGATGAAAAATTCTCTTTATTCTTATTTTTCATATTTTCTTTTTTTAAAAATTGAGAAAAAAGTCCAAGTGTTTTACTTAATGAAGAAAAGGCATAAGAGAAGAATAGAAAGGGAAAATATATGCAGAAAATTGTCAATGGCATGGATCATAACCCCAACCGCAGTACCAAGAAGAAAGGAAACAAGTCTGACCTGACTTGTATGGACTGCTTCATAATAAATGTAAAATGATAATGAAACTAGTTACCTAAGGTTTCTTCACTGAAACAAGGATATGAAAAATTTGCCATCAGACAGGGAAAAAAAAATGACTGTGTTTAAGTTGGACAAAAATTAATGTCTCCTTGGGAAGGAAGAAAGAAAACAAGCAATCATCAAACCTCCTGGCTCCAGCTTCCCTTCCACAAAGCAGAATCTGTGCACTGGAATACAGTCACCACTGTCATAAAGTCCAGTCCAGTACACAACTACACTGGACACACAGCAGCACACAGCAGATATATGTGTATATACGTCTGCCACCACGGCAGACACACAGATCTTGCAGATCTGATGACAGCCAGAACTAGATGCTCCAGAGGGATATTCAAGACTCCACAGAAAGCAGATACAAGACATGTTCTTGTAGTATGTCCAAGATTTAGCCTACGTTGATATTAAACATAAAAATTAAGCAATTTCAGTATCTTCTGTTTTGATAGCTATAAGTGATCTGGTATCTATGTTGGTAAGTAGTCTAGACATATTTAAAGCTACTGGATAATGAAATAGACAAATGGGAAATGAGCTGTGAAAGATGACAGAATTTGACTTTACATATAAAATTATGTATCTGCTGACAGAAGCATGTCTAATAACGTGGTATCGGTGAAAACTATACTAACACAATGGATTAATTTTGAAACATCTTTTTTGTTACATCAGTGCAACTCCTATATCGATATTTGAAATTGTTTTATTGCAGACTATTTAAATGCAAACAATTCTTGAAGTATTTGTGACATAAGCATAAAGTGGTGTAACATTATAAGTATTTTTAATTGACTTACCATCAGAACTTGTCAGAACAAAGCTCTCAGCATGGGGCTGCTTCTTCCCACCTATACTTCTGGGAAGCCAGTGAAGATCTATGGGATAAGTATCATCTGGGAGTTTCACTACTCGGGTAGTCTCACTAGTTAGAAGGTTCCATTTCAAAATCTGGTGGTCATCACTGCAGGAATATAGCTCATCAGCTGTAGTCCATCCCACACAGCTAACTAATTCCTTATGTTTAATTAAATTAAGGAAATCTGAAAATTTTAATCATTAAAATGGACATAAAATATTAGTACTTAAAGTAACATTATTTTCATAAGATTACATAAAACGTTTTGTATATAGGAAATATGATCCATCATTTTTTCTTTGCTCTTCTGTGTCAAGGAAAGAGATGGTAGAAATTCACCAGGAAATAAAGCAGACAAGCCATATCATGTAAAAATAGAATTACTATGATGTGGATTTATTGAAACGTTGCAGAACTGCTGGGTTACACCTGTACAGATCTTAGTGAACAATACAAGTGCAAATCGCCCTATTATTGTTCACATCAACACACGTGGTGTTGATTTATTAACACCACATTGTGTATAAACTGTTGACATATTCATTAAGAAATTGAAAATCACACTTGTTTATATCTGCTACATGTGCATCCTCTTTCAAGCAAGTATATAAAATCACTCACTACTCCTATTTACTGTCTTGGAAAGGTTTAACATCACTACAAACAGGAAAGGAAAGAAAAACTCAAAACTTCATAGCAAAACGTTGACAGCTTCTGAAGGGTAAGCGCTACTCTGAGAATGTTCCCCATCTCTTAAAACATTGTCCTTAAAGACTGCACTAGATGGTAAGGTTAGAGAAAAGCCACCTGCAATTTACAAATATTTTACAAGGTTTAAGATAAATAAAATCATTTCTAGAAAGAAACTAAACAAAAATACCGTGTTTTTCTGTGGTTTATTCTGAGACAAAGGATATGCTTTGGTTCCTTTAAAAGTGAAGTCTTCAGCCTCATTTCAGTTGTTCAGATGTATCATTAAAAATGATACGTAGGTATGATATAACTGTAATAAAACAAAGCAAACATACATAAGTAGCCAAAACTAAAAAGGAAGATGCCAACAGCAAGACAAAGTTTTGAATGACCAGTGTTGCATTAGCACTGTCCCAAAATAAGCACCAACATGAACCTGAGGTTTTAAGGGCATTCTGTTTGTACAGTACCCAACTGCATACTTAACACGATTGCTGAGTATAAACACAGTGGGCAATTTAAAGCACAACTCATGGTAGGAGCATTTTGCTGGAATGTTGTGAGCTGAAATACTGACGTTCCCTTGTGCAGACATAGCTATGACAGTAGCAAGGGAAAACCTGGAATCACAAACTTTTCAAGAAGCTTTGTGCTTAGTGACAGCACTGTGAGAAAAGCTATGATATGAAAATAACCCTGCTGCGACCAAATTATATACTATCTTACTCTGTCACCCACCGCTACTTGTAACATCCATGATACTTTACTGCAACACAGTAATTCCATAAGCAGTTCAAAGAGGTCCCGCGGTCCCATCCCCTTCCCTCTTTTAACCGCAAAAGCCTTGTGAGTCTGTGCCTGGACAGGATGGAGGTACCGATCCGGGTTAAAACTCATTCACCCTTCAGGATGGAGAGAAGCGAGTGCGAGAGGTTTGGGGCAAACGGTACGCTCCCAGGAGAGCACAATGGTACACAACGCGACCTTCTGAACTTCTGAAATCTTTTCCATCATAAAAATGATGATGCGTCAAACAGGTACGATGGAGAACTTAAGAAACATTAGAAGGATGCCCGAAGGATAAAATAACTTAATTTTCCACCCTACTTAACTATTGCATGTGTTAAGCAATTTAATTTTTAAATAATTCTCTCTCTGATTATTTGAATGTCTGATTTTGTTCCCATGCCTTAACCAAAAACTGTGTGCCAAACCTCGCCACACAGGCGTTTAGAAGGGGCCTAAGTTTGTGTTCAACTTCCAAGGTAGCCTTTTAATCAAGTCCCTGACTTCCATATGGTGGCAATGCCTTTGCTCAGCAGGGCCACATACCTGTTCAGCCTGTGCTACAATGCTTTCCACACCTAACCGCCTCCTTTCAGCTGCTTCTTGGTAGTTTTTAACTTCTTATTCCTTACTTAAGAGTTTCAGGAGACGTGCTGGTATGGCCAGCTTCCACTGCGGGGACACCCCAAACAAATTATCATGTGAAAAAAAAATCTCATTAATTCTGTTAATTTACTTTCAAGGAATAAAATAATTATTGTGATTTTTGAAAAAGCCAGCTGGAAACACTCCTTATGGGCACGTAAATGGCACGAACTCGCTTGAGATACTCGCCGAGCGCTCCGTGGCCGTGTGGCTGCACCTGCCATCGCCAGGTGAGGTGTTATGGACCCAGGACAGCTCGGACAGCGGCGACTCCTCTCATCCTACACCCTTCGTGCATGCATTCAGTGTCAGAATTCAACAGTTTAACTGCTAGCACATCAGCTGAAAGCATTTCCCAGAAGCTTTTCAAAAAGATACGGTAATAAGGAGGCGGCTGGGCACCAACTGCAGGCAGCAAGCTGCTCTACATGAGCTCAGCTCAGTTTCTCCCGGCCTCAAACCGTTGCAGTTTTTTTAAAAAAACCACCGCAGCCCCGTGCCTCCTCATCACAATTCCCACCCTGCATCTCCTCCCCTCAGCTGCTCTTCCTCCGGAGCTGCATGACGAGAAGTGAGGGACCAGAGAGGGCCCAAGAGGCTGAGCAAGGCTGTGAGAGGCGGACAGACGGAGCGGAGGAGGCAGAGGGACGTGGGACCCCCCCTTTTTCCCTCAGGGACAGGACCGAGGCCGGTGCCCAGCTCCCCCGGCGGCCGCTCCCTCCCGCCAAGCACCCCCGTGGAGCCGGGGGACCACCGGCCCCCAGCCGGTCCCCAGCCGGCCGCCTGCCCACGGCTCTCCCCGCACTCCCGCGGGTCCCGGCTCGCAGATCTCGGCTCGCAGCCCCCTCACCCGCCAGCCCCCCGCCCGGCCGCCTTTACCTGCGCCGGGACGGGGGGCGCCGAGCGGAGACAGCCACGGCCGCTCCCTCAGCGGCCGGCCTGAGGCGGCCCCCGGCGGCTCCCGCCTTCCTCCCGGCACAGGCGGCGTCTCCGCGGCCCCCCCGTCTCTATAGCGACTTCCCGCGAGACTTCGCCTTCCTCCTCCTCCTCCTCCTCCTCTTTCCTTCTTCTTCTTCCTCCTCCTCCTTCTTCTTCCTCCTCCTCCTCCTCCCCCCCCGCCACCTCACGGGCTCGGGCGGGCCGTCACAAGCCAGGTGACGCGGCCCCCGCGCCGCCCGTTAATCAGCGCCGATTGAAAACCGCACCACATTTGTATTATCATCACATTCTTTTTAAAAAAAAAATCTTATTATTTTTTTATTCTTAAAAGCCCCGTCCGCTCGGCCGAGCCGTCCCGCCGCACGCCCAGGCGCCGCCCACTGACCTACTTCCAAAACCCAAACGACCCCCCCCGGACCCTTCGCACGGGGAGCGGCCGGGGCGCCTCAAACACCACCTACCGCGCCTCAACCTCCCACGTTAAAAAAAAAAAAAAAAAAAAAAAAAAAAAGATAAAAAATAAAAAAAAAAAAAAAATCCACCCCAAAACGGCTCCGAGTGCGGTGAGGCGCCAAGATGGCGCCCGGCGGGGCTTTTTTTTTTTCTTTTTTTTTTTTTTTTCTTTTTTTTTTTTCCTGCTTTCAAACGCGCGGCGGGCCGGCCCCCGCCCCTCCCAGCGTGCCCCGCGCCTTTCTAACGAATTTCGGTTCGAGTTCGCCGTTTGGGCGCCATTTTCGAGTGTGGCAGCCGCCGAGCCGCCGCGGCCAGCCCTGCCCGCAGCCCCGCTGCCTCTCCGAGCCGCCCCGGCCGGGGAGCCGGCGGCCGGTCCCCGGGGCAGGGGGACGCGGGGAGCTTCCTGAGGAGGAGGCGTCCCTGAGGAAAGCGAGCGGCGGGGGTCGCTGAGGCGGTGAGGAGAGCGGTCGGGAGCGGGGGTGGCGGGCGCTGCCCTCAAAGCCTTGAGGGGCGGCGGAGCCCCCCTGGCTGCGAGGGGCTCGCTGCCCGGTTCGGTCGTGTGAGGGGTTTGAGGGGGAGAGGTGGCAGGGGGCTGTCGGCAGCCCCGGGGGCAGGGGAGGCAGCGCTGCCCCTGCGCCCTAGGGACCGGTGGGGGGAGCGCGGTGCTGAGCCCCGGGGTGCTGAGCCCCGCGGTGCGGAGCCCGGCTTTGATCCGCTTATAAAGCGGGGACCCCTCCGCAGCCGGCTCCGCTGCTCCTCCGAGCCCCGAGCCCGTAGGGCTAAGCCGCTTGAAAAGACCGCGGCGGGGCTGCGGCCGCGTCCCTCAGGGCGAGGGGCGGCTTTAAAGGCTCCGAGCTGCTCGCTGACACCGGCTCTCGGCCTCGGAGCCGTCAGGGAGCCTTCCTGCCCGGCTCCTTCTCGTTCTGCCCGGGGCAGGAGGTCGCCGAGAGATGCTTTTAACCCGCACCTCGGGGCTGGCCTTGGGGAAGGGGGGAGTGGGGGGGGAGGCTGAGAAGTTGATGAGGGAGCCGGCGGCCGCTTCACCGCCGTTTGAAGGCTGAGGTGAGGGATCGGGCTGGTCCCTCCTGGTGAAGCCTGTACGGCTCGGAAGGGGCCGGTGAGGTAGATGGGTCCGTATTGCGCCATCCCGCTTGAGTGGAACGGTTTTGGGGGAAAAAAATAAATAAATCTGGTGCTCTGAGAGCTGTAATTGTCTGAGACAGCCATTGCGGAACACTTCTGAACCGGGGCACTGACTCAAATTGCCTTAAAATGAGATCTCTCGCTCGTTTCCCCCCCATCCCCCATTGTCCCAAATGAAGGGCTCTCATGAGAGTGTGGGCTGGGGGTAGGTCTGAAAACGTCAAATGATTGGCACCAATTGTAAGATGACTTTCTAACCACGTCAGTTTTTTATCTTGTGAGAAGTAAACTTTCTCATGTCTGTTTTTCTGCAAACCAACTTCGCCACTTGCTGCGATTTAAACTCTTTGGGGAGAGTTTCGCTCCCGCGGCCGCCTTTCTTCGCAGCGGTCGTTTTCTATTTCTACTTTTTTTCTGGGAGCTGTGCTTAAGCGCCAGCTGATGGACTTTTGTACCGCTTCCTTCTTGATCAGATAACTTTAACATCAGAACTAGATGAAGGTATTTGGTCTTGCTTTCTCTGTTAAATGCTGAACGCTTAGCAGTGGAGGCTGTTCTATCTCGTGAAACGAGCGTATTGATTTAAACTGCTTAAGAGCCAAGCCTTTGCTATAATTACACAGCTCTTTTTGTTTGTGTACAAGCGTATAGCCAGCATGGAGCGTTGAAAGTAAAACGGGTGTCAGCTCTGAAAGGTGTATGTAAAGAGCGCTTCCAGGAGAGGGGAGACATATGGCTTTTCAGTTTGTTTTGCAAATGCGTCTTTAACTCTTTGGCCCCCAGCATCACGGTTGCTTTCTCTGAGCATGCTAACTCCACTGAACATGGCCGTGTGAGTTTTCAGTAGGTAGATTCATGCTGTTTCTGCAGATTAGGGTGGGTCCGTTGTTTTTTGGGGTGATGGGTGATATGTTTGCGAGGCTCAGCTTTTGTTTTCGTTTCGAATTTGGATTTTTGCCTTCAAAATACATCTAGTCTGTAGTTTCCACGATAGTCAAACGTGTGGATTAACACATAGGTATATTCCTTAGGGGATCGTAGTTCATCGCATAGATCACGGGGTTTTCTTGTTTATGTCAGAAAAGGAGGTAGATCCCTTCAGTAGTTTGATTGCTTGGAGTTGAAGGGGAGCAGCCAACAGATAACTATGGCAAGCAAGAGCACCAAAACATCCACAGCAGCCCATCAGAAGGGCAGGAAGCCTTTAGAGGATTCCACCAGTGACATGGAAGTGGAAAAACAAGGAGGCAGACAGCTTGGTGAAGTACAACCACAAGGTAGGTCTGAATTTTGTGGTTCCGATGGCATGTAAACTAGATGATAGTGCATATTTAGCAACAGTGCTCAGTTGAATTTACTGATTATGCCAGATGGGGATTCACTCTTTTCTCGTCTAGAAAGGAATATTGAAAGCCTTGACTCCTGGCAAGTTTAAACTGCTTTTAAAGTGTTGAAGAGCGTTTGCAAAGAGTTAAAGTGTTTGGACCAGTGACACAGTACAAGTGCAAATGCAATTTTGTAGATTTTCTCCTAATAAAGCCTATTTCGTAGTCCTGTTCTATAACATTGTACTTACGATTATGATACAACAGCAGGATTTTTCAAATTTATATGCAGCCGATGGTCTGGGTTTTCTTGGAATTGAATAAATGTCAAGTTTATTTACTTAACTCTTAAAATGATTTGACTTTCTTTTTCATGAACCAATGTGTTTTCTTGTGTTCCTTGAGGTTTTTGTTGAAAATGTCTGGAAAAACAGCAGCGTGTGTCTTTTTCAGTAGCCAGATAGGCAATTTTTAAAGCAAAGGTATTTGACAAATGGATTGATATGTTGAAACTGGTGGCAAAAACTGCTGTCTGTTTGAAGGAAAAGTTGCTAGTAACTGTTGAAAAGCTGCTTTGCTTACAACTAGCAGATATCCAGGGGGCCAGTTTGTTTTCGTAACAAACTTCCTGTCTTTGCAGAGTAGTTGTGCTGTCATTACAGCTTTCAGAGCATTGTGCAGCGATCCCCAAATCTTGCAGAGTGACTTGCGAGCATGCTTGAAATGTGGCTTTGCACTTATTAATTAGAAAGACCTTGCCTGTTTCAGATTTGTAGGCTTATTGTGACGGTTGTAGCAACTGTAATTGCAGAGTGCCTATTAAAGTGTGTTAGAATAAGAATTACATAATGAAAGAACAAACCACTAGTGAATCGATGGGACATCTTAAGTATCTCTTTTTAAAGATGCAGTTCATTGGAAGAAGGCTTTTAATACCACTTAGCTTATTTTAATAGCTGCACGCAAATGTATAGGTCTGGTTAATATAGGAACAATGTTTGCTTATCGAATTGAACACTTTACAAGGTGTCTAGTCATTGAGAGCTTGTAGTCTTAATTTTCTTTCTGCTTATTTTGGATGGTTTTTAGCAGTCTCAGATGAGGTGCTTGAAAATCGAAGTTTAGAAGAGATTTTGGGTAGCATCCCTCCTCCCCCACCTCCAGCAATGACCAATGAACCTGGTGCTCCTCGTCTCATGATAACTCATATTGTAAACCAGAAC
This sequence comes from Oxyura jamaicensis, assembly GCF_011077185.1. NCBI lineage: Eukaryota > Metazoa > Chordata > Aves > Anseriformes > Anatidae > Oxyura > Oxyura jamaicensis. The sequence goes on along the minus strand of NC_048901.1, from coordinate 23,690,409 downwards.
TTCAAATCCTATGCAGGGGAGCAGACTTTGGGACCTTTTCATAAGGTATCTTTCTTTTACCTTAATCATTTTCTAAATGAAGGTAAGACTTCACTGTGCTGGTATTCCTTCCTGTATTTTCACATAACCTTACCTCAGAAAAACTGAAGAATATTTAGGTTTTAGAATTACTTCTAGGGTGATATTCTGTATTTTAGTTGTTGGAGAGAAGAGAAAACAGTTAAGTGCAGCTTTCTGATACTGTACAATTTTAATTTGTCAGTAAACCTTAAAAAAAACACACTTTTCTCTTTATTTCGTTTACTGGGGAATTTTTAGGGGTAAGTTTGAAGAATGAGAATATTTTTTAGTGCCCACAAGAGACTTACGTGGCTAATCATGAAACTTTCCTTGCGAACTTGCTTGCTAAGTGCAGTATCGTTTTGAGTTAACAAGTTAAAATTTAGAAAGCTGAGCTGAGTTGAGGTGTTTTTTTTCTTAAATAAGTTGTACAGCCCTACCTTTGGCAGTGAAGATTAAGCTATCAAATAATCTGCAGTTTTCTTCACTAGAAATAATTGTGTTTTAAACTACTCACAAATGAAGTAGATGATGTTACACTGGCCAGGATCTATTTCCCTTTGACTGTCACTTTTTTTTCTTCTACTATGCAGCGTTTTTCATGTATTATTGGGCCAAATGGCAGTGGAAAATCCAATATCATTGATGCAATGCTTTTTGTGTTTGGGTATCGAGCACAAAAAATCAGATCCAAAAAACTCTCTGTGCTGATCCATAATTCTGATGAACATATGGACATCCAGAGTTGTTCTGTGGAAATCCACTTCCAAAAGATCATTGACAAGGTATGTATTCTTCTGTTCAGAGCAGGGGAGACTTATTTTCTTTCAGGATTTGACGGCTTTAATAATTGATTAGTCTGAGCTGGGGAAAACTTCATAGCATAATTAGTTTAGCATTGGGATGTAAAACATCAATTCAAAGTTTAGAATTAGCTTAAAAATTCCTCTATCGAGTAGTGCAGTTCTTAAAATATTACTGGGAGCTCTTCTCTTTTTTTTTTCTGCAACACTAATATCTGGAACATGTTCATTTTAAAGCTACTTAGAAATATATAATAGTCATTTTAAGAAATCATTTTAGAGTTGTCATTTCTTTTACCTCAAGTAAACAAAGCTTTTTTTCTGAAATTAACAGCACCTCTAAAATTTTTTAAGCCTATATTTGGACATGTTGCATATTCTTAAGCTTATATTACAAGCATATAGATTAAGAGATAAAACCCTTTAAAGCAAAACTTTTCAAACGAATTGAAAGTATTTTAAAAAATCTAGAAAATGTAAAATTAATCTGAAACTCTTATAGCATATGAAGTGTAAATAAACGTGCCTGCAATTTTAAAGTAGATTTTTCGTAAAAAAAAACTACACTTCACATCCTATGATTAAACACTCTTGAACCTGATATTTTGTTTGAATGAAATAGAAAGTGTTGACAAATTAAAAAATATTTATTTTGTTTGCCACTTCACAAATTGGTTAAAAACTTCTGTACAATTTTGTTGACAATTGTCTGTTGCAATTACACTGCAAACAATTTATTTTACTTGATTTAAATTTAATTTTCGTGGACACTTGGTCTGGCTGAAGTATCATCTTGACTTTGAGGTTAGTCAATATAGTGGGAAGTGTACACTGAAGTTTCAAAACATGTGGCAATAAGATGACAATATATACAGTCTTTAAAGGAACTGTTTTAAAACAGGTTTTTTCTTTGACTTGATCTACATTCACACATCTTTTGCTTCTGTCTGTAAGAGCCAGATTCAATAATTATTTATTCTTATTTTTGACTTGACTTTGTTAACATCTAGAAGCTAAACTTATGATGTTAAAAACTTCTGAATACATCATATACAAATTTCATTATGCTCTTGGGGGTTAATCTGGGAAAGTGGTAGGGCAATTTTAGTCTTTACAAGAAGCATGCAACAATTTTAACTTTTTAAAAGTATAGTACCAGCTTTACTTTAGTTGCTGCTTTTTAGGTAAGTTCTTTTGAAGCTGATGATATCATATTTATCACATCTCTAATGTTTTGCTTTTTTGTCTTCTACAGTTTCTCTTTAGAACTCCTCAGCTAAGAGTAACTTCTGTTTCTAGCACTATAAAAGAGCTTAAATGTAGACGGTGGCAAGTCATTCAAGACTTCCTAAACTAAAATTAAAAGGGCAGAATATCAAAGGCACTTTAGAGTTGAAGTAGGCTGTTTCTTTTGTGATGTGAAGCAGCGGTAAAGAGAATAAATTAGGTATTTTCAAAGCAATAGCTTCTGTTGGAGATGGGAAAGGCATAACATGAGGGCCATGCTTTTTAAACAATTTAGGGTATTTTTGTCCACTTCAAGGCATTTTTTTGAGGTATATATCTTTAAGACAGTTCCCACTTCTATTTGACCCCAGAGTGCAGTAAGCCTAAGCCTTAACATGATAAAATTTCTGTGCTTAATTGTGAAACATGAGGTAAACCTGTGATATACTAATTGTTCTTCTGGCATTGTTTTTCCTCAAAACAGGAAGGAGATGATTATGAAGTCATTCCTAACAGCAATTTTTGTGTATCTAGAACTGCCTATAGAGATAATTCTTCTGTCTATCACATTAATGGAAAGAAGTCAACATTCAAAGATGTTGGTATTCTTCTTCGAAGTCATGGAATTGATCTGGACCATAACAGATTCTTGATTTTACAGGTTGGTGTATGAATAAAAACAATTTTAAGCAAAACTGTATTTCCAGTTACAGTTATCAAATACTGTTTAGGTTTTGAGTCTTATATCTGAGGCCTTAAAGTACTCTAGCAGCACATCATGGTTTGCATGCTCTCATAAAGATGCGAATCATTATTTGCTGCTTTAGAAATTTAAGGAAGAGAAACAGTTGAAGATGCTAACGTAAATTTTTCTGTTAATGAATTTGTGTTCCTGACATGTGGATGAATAGAAGAGTTGTCATACTTGTTCCGCCCTAGCAGCACGTAAATATTGGTGTAGTAAAATAAACCTTAAACCCCAATATTATTGTGCTGCTTAAGCGTGGCAGAGATTCAGCAACTTGTCTATACTTTAGATAAAAGTGCATCAATATTAACTTAAATCTTAATGATTCTACTGTAAAGTTACGTACAGTTCTCATATATAGGCTTGGTTTTACTGCGGAAGCATGTATATAAAAATTAATTGCATAAAAACCGATGGCAAGAAAAAGCACATGAAGTGTACTTTTTATTTACATTTGTTTACCAACTCCAGGGGACTCAAAGAAGAGCAGCTTCATAGCCAATTCAAGATACGTTTTAAAAACTACAGTTTACAACACATGCTGTAAAAATGATAGAATTTATCAACATAATTTATATTTGCATTTGGGCTTAACATAATAAGGCTCGCTGGCATATGGTTTGCTGTTTAAAAGACAGGATGAAGAGAAACACACTAATTTTTCTTGTGCTTAAATAATCTAGAATTTTACTAGTGTCAAAGAATTACTTAAAATTGGGTTATAGTACTTCATGGAAATTTTTAAACAGTCAACTGAGTAAATATATGTGCAATTACATGTAATTATTTCACTACTAAGTCCCAAATCTACTCTGAAGGATCATAGCCTAGAAAATTAATGAACAGTGGAAGCCTCCCAGGATCTGAAATTTTTCAATAGAGATTATTTTAGGCCTGTTTTTGTCAAAGGAGCTTCCAGTTCCCCTCTATCAAAAAAAAAAAAAAAAAGTTGTTCTCTTTGCTTCACTTCCTCAAGTCTTCTTGTGCCGTCCTTTTTTACAGTTACACCCACAAAAAGAGGATATATCTGTTGTGAAGGCTCCATGCCAATTATTCCCTCCAACACCTTACTCCTAGTTTCTGTTTTAAGTTGGAGTGAGAAGTACCTCCAACAAGATAACAGGTAGCATATGCTTTTTTCTCCAAAGTTGTGCTTTGGAAGTATCATCGTAGGAAAATTTCTAACAGGGAGAGACTGCAGTGAAAGATTAAGCTTTGGTAGAAGTTATGGTGCAGAAGTATCTAAAGCTTCTTGTTGCAGAGCATGCCCTTCCTCTATTGGGAGGGGAAGGAAGCATTTTAGAAGGAGTTTTGCTAAGCAGCTTTTTTTTTTTTTTAATGTATTTTTTCCCCAGATTTGACTTTTCTTCTCCCACAATTATTTCCCAGGAATTTACCAATGGGAGGAACATACCTACTCCTAAAAGCTTGAGTTTCATGTTTTTCATGTGTATAATGGATAATCAGGGGAAGTATAATCAATATTAAGACATCAAGAGATGGTTCCAACCTCTTTTTTTTTCATTCCACTGAACTTTGTGGATAATGTGTTACAATGAACTTCAGAGGAATCCCCATAGATATTTTTTGTTTCTTAGTGTCACTGAGGCAAGGGCCTTTCTCCTTTTATGTAAGTTTGTGTCATTTTTGTTTTTAAGTGGAGTCTGTGGATTGGGTGATACAGGGTTGAGTGCTTTCCATTTGGGAAATGTGGCAGTGTTTGCCACATAATGACAGCAGAACTTCAAAACCCAAATACTGAAAATTATAATTAGATGTAAATGAGACCGTGTCAGAAAGCTAAGGCTATGTACTACTGTCACGAGAATTGCCCATTTTCCCCTAATGTTTTTCAAATTAAGTTTGAAGAATGTGACAGTTCTATTATGCTTTTGCTTCTCTCATGTTATAGTTCAGTTAGAGTGGCCTGTTTTAGTTCAATATCAAGTTGGAATAATTTCCTATTTAAAATAAATCACAGCTCTTTGATTTCTATGTCAATAGGGTGTAATTGAAATATTTCACTTTTAATAGAGGTCTTGGGGAAAAAAATATTAAAGTGTTGTCAAATACTATTTTCAATCTGTTACAGAGTATTCAGTAATACTAAAGGACAAGTTGTTAGAGAACATGTTATACAAATAGTAACAAACACTTCTAGCTACTTTATTAGTATCTTGCTAGCATTTCTAGCATTACTCAATAGCAAATATGTGTTTTAGAAGACTTTTTTTATTTTCTTTCCCCACCCCCATTTTGCAGTCTTCCTCTGACATAGCAGATTTTGGAGCTTTTTAGGATAAAGTTTGAAAGCATAGACCAGAACAATTTTTTTTTTTTAATTTTAAATGTTGGGTAAGGCAGGATATGGGATACTTTTGATGCTGTACTGAAAATATTACAATCAAACTGCTGACTTCTGAGTAACATTACTAAAAACACCTGTGGAAAAAACAGAATATATAACACTAATTGAGCAGTTCTATAAATACTACAAGTTCTGTGCCTGAACTAGCTAATTGGAAAAATCTTATTTAAAAAAATATATTTTTTTTTGGTTACAATGAGATGTTGCCAACATTTAACAGAAGTTTGTTGCTTGTGATCTTTAGGTTCCAATGCTTACATATTTTATATTTTCTAATAAATTGCTGTATGCTGTTTAGCACTTCGGGAACAGAAAAGTGTTCAGTGCACCATTAATGAGTTTGCCACAGTCTGAAACTGCAACAGAAAAAAATGCTTCTTGTCACTTTTTTTTTTTTTTTGAAAGTATGATGAGCACTGTGGTGATATCTATCATCTTGCTGCTATTATTTCTGTCTTCCACACTTAATACCCCAGCTTCAGGAACTTGTGTATCTCTTACAAACAACAAATAAAATTGTAAGTCTTTTAGCTTTTCTTGAATGCTTGGAACATCAGTGTGCAGAAAACCATGGGTTCTGTGCACTAACCGGGTTGGGCAAAGCTCAGAGGTAAGTGTGTTTGCTGTTGCTCAATAGTGACTCCTCCAGCAGGTTAACCTTGAGGCCAGACAGAAATCTCAGCCTCTATCATGGCTGGCTTGTCTCTCCAGAATTATTAAATAAATAGGGAGAACTTGAAGGGATGTCAGTTAAGGACATCCGTGGGGTAGGCACGTCTGGGGAGTAAAACGAGCTGTGGACAGTAACTGTTAACACCTGCTGAAATGGGCTTTTGATGTATTTCAAGGTAAGAGAAGTATAGTTAATATAAACTTTTTAAAATGAAAGTGGATTTTCATAACCGATGCCTGCAGAGCGGCTTTGCAGATGAATATTGTGGAAATGGTAACAAATATTACAATACTTTGAATTGCTTTTGTGCTGAATAAAAGCAGACTTCTATGAGGTGAAATCAAATTACTTTAGAACTTTATCTCTTTCAAACTGAAATGTTTTAAGTAATTCTTTACTAATTAGTGTCACTTAAATGTTTTTGATAGACAATTAAAATACTCCCATGTAATCTTGAGCAAGTATAAACAGCTACAGTGATTTTATATGCTTCTTTTTTTAACTGATTGGAACAGCATTTTGTAATGTACTAATAAGTCTTATCCTATGGCAAGTTGTGTTGCCAGGAAGGAAGTTTAGTCAAGTTTTTCACCTGCTGCTTTGTGGAAATAACGTAGGAGTCGCTCTTCCAGGGTATTTGAGAGGAAATGAGGGGGGAGCAGATTTTCTTTTCGCTTTGAGATAAGCCAGAAGTTCCCAATTGTTGAGGTCTGCTTTCCTAATGAGGCACACCAACACTTGAGCTAAAGCATCTAAGGCAAGCACAAGCTGAAAAGCTCTACGGGGATTATAAATGGACATCTATGCTGCCAAAGTTGGTGGTGAAGAGAAGCTTGTTCTGGAAAGGTCAAGGACAGTTGAGCTGAAGTGATAGGGAGAGTTTAAAGAAGTATGGTAATCAAATGAAAACAGATATTTTTGAATAAAATGTTATGTAAAAATAGAAGCTTTACACTTGATGCATAAAGTACAGAAGTAATTTCACTGCTTAAATATTAAGTTTTGTCCTGAAGTGAATACAGAGCAGTATAAGATACGCTGATACTTCCATACTTGCAATTTCAAAATGAATTCTCTTGTTATCAGAGAATCTGTTGCTAATTTATTTGATTTTTATTTTGCAAGTTCCAAACGATCATTGCAACCACTGTTTATTAAACCTTTTTCTTGGAAAAATAGGGAGAAATGGAAAGAGGATGCGAAAACGCGCTTTCTTGGTGTTATCGAGTGGTCAGTTAAGTAGTTTAGTTAGAATGTACCGATAATCTTAAACCAGTCAAACATTGTACGCTGAATTTGCAATAGCTGACTTAGGTTCCAAAGTGGACTCAATTTGTATTCTTGTATTGAATGCAAGAATGTCCTTAAGAAAGCTTCTAAAATTAGACGGACATGCAAACAGCTTGACAAAGGCTACTTTTAAATTATTTCCAGAATGCAGAATAGTACTTTCGTGCAGACAACTGAATGCTGTATAATGGGCTAATTCTAAGTTTTTCCTCCATCTTCGGACAGCAGTGGCATTGTAGATTTGTGTACTTTATTACTGCCTTCCCTTCCTTGATTTCCCATCTAGTTCATAACATTTTCCTTGGACAGCAGAAAACGAAGTTGAATATTTGATACGTAGCCTTCTGCTTATTTGTCATCTGGTAAAACTGAAGGGCTGTAATGAGAGATGACTGCAAGCATTAACAGCAGCAATAACACGGAATTGGAAGAAAGTGTTGTGGCTTACAGGAGGAACTGTACTACAGTCAAATTTCCAGGAGAAGAATAAGCTTGCAGAAATTAGTTATCTGTGTACGTAATTTCAAAGGCCCAGTATTACATAGGACTAGAATTCATAGTCAAAACTTTACATGGAGAGTGGCGTACGGGCACACTGTTAAAGTTGAGTCAAGTTGAAATGACCACTGTAGAAGACTTGAGGTACACAAATAGAGCGCTTGGTTTTTTGCCACTTCATACTGTACTCCTCCTTAAAAAGTGAGATACATCATTTTGATAAAGTAAAAACTAAAGCTGTGTGAGCATTGTCATGTGAGTAAAACATAAAAATAAAAAACGGGAGAGGGGTTGAAAACAGTGCAAGTAGTGTACAGGGAAATGGGAAGACTCATCTCGCACTGCTGCTTAGTGGCTCACGTTATGTAAGATAAAAGTGCAATCAGGGCACCTTTATGTTCTCAAGAAACTGCATAAAATACACTGGAAAGGACTTTGTGAGAGAGCTAGTGTCAGAGAAACTAAGAATTAATCTACTTCCAAACTAGCACTTACCCAGTGATACAAGTTGATACTCATTGCTGCTTTTCATCTAATTTTACTCCTGACTGCAGCAGTTCTGAGTTGTCAATTAAGCGTGTAGAACTGGAGCTGCACAACAGAAGAGCCTGCGCCTTAGTAGCAGCAGTTAGCGTTAGTCCTACTTCCGATGTCAGTGTTAAGGGGGTTAGAATAGGAGACAAAGGATGGAAAAACACTAACTGGAATATACTGTAAGGAGTCTTTGTAGAAGTATGGCTCTTATAGTAAACATTCTAGATGTGGCTAGTAAACATTCTAATGTGGCTTCTCCTTCAAGCAAATCCGTGATGTTACTGGTTTTGTTCTGCTGGCTGCATAAGGCATTGCTGTTCCTTATGCTTGTGATGCTAAGAAGTTGCACACGGTGTACTTTCAAATCTTGTAGCTGACTGATGAAATACTTGGAAAATCTTGTCCACATTCCCAATGCCTGGGAGAAAAATGGAGAAACTGAAATTGTGTTCTGTAAAGTAAGATTCAAAATTCTAAACTTTAATGTTATATTAAAAGAACTTTGTCTTTTGGCAGATCACTTCTGTCTAGCATTCCACATTAAAAAGTTAAGAATGGAAATCAAGTTCTGACTTTGATCACGTGTTTTTCTTCAGTAGGAGAAACAATGACAGATTCAGACTACTGCTGCTATAATCCACTACAAAACTTTGAATGAGAGTTGGTTGTTGTAACTGCAAGTACTATTTTCTAATCATTCTGGATGTGCAGGCTACAAGTCTGCTATTTGCTTCAGTTCAGTGCTTAAGGGACAAGTTCTGTTGACTACCTGTTGCATAATAAAGACAATCCTATTGTTTCTAAGCTTAATGTGGTATGAACTTTCCTCCTAACTTAAATAGCCCTTCTTCTTTGGGGGGAGGAGAGGAAACAAATGTTCTTGTTTGAACCCTTTTCCTCTAAAATTCAATGTGCTTACCTTAAATCTTACGCATGCATATATAATACACCGTCACAAGCATCACAGGACCATTGATCTTCTGTTGCTTGACAAAGTCAAATGCAATAATGGTCTTGACTACTGTCTAGATTTCTGCATCACTTAAGTCAGTGGGATAAATGAAGCAGAATCGGTTATTACCATAAAGTTGCAAACTGTAATTCACTTAATCAGTTAATTATTAACCAAATTCAATATACCTATTGATAGTACTGAAAAAGTTGCAGGATAATTATAATTGTGCTGTAACAGGTGTTAACAGATTCTGGATTCTCCAGGGTAGGAAGGCTCTGCAGGAGGATCTGGATAGGCTGCACCGATGGGCTGAGGTCAACTGCATGAAGTTTAACAAGGCCAAGTGCCGGGTCCTGCACCTGGGGCGTAATAATCCCAAGCAGAGCTACAGGCTGGGAGATGAGTGGTTGGAGAGCTGCCAGGCGGAGAAGGACCTGGGAGTGATAGTGGACAGTCGGCTGAATATGAGCCAGCAGTGTGCTCAGGTGGCCAAGAAGGCCAACGGCATCCTGGCTTGTATCAGAAATAGTGTGACCAGCAGGGCTAGGGAGGTGATTGTCCCCCTGTACTCGGCTCTGGTGAGGCCGTACCTCGAGTACTGTGTTCAGTTTTGGGCCCCTCGCTACAAGAAGGACATCGAGGTGCTTGAGCGGGTCCAAAGAAGGGCGACGAAGCTGGTGAGGGGCCTGGAGAACAAGTCCTACGAGGAGCGGCTGAAGGAGCTGGGCTTATTCAGCCTGGAGAAGAGGAGGCTCAGGGGCGACCTTATCGCTCTCTACAGATACCTTAAAGGAGGCTGTAGAGAGGTGGGGGTTGGCCTGTTCTCCCACGTGCCTGGTGACAGGACGAGGGGGAATGGGCTAAAGTTGCGCCAGGGGAGTTTTAGGTCAGATGTTAGGAAGAGCTTCTTTACTGAAAGGGTTGTGAGGCATTGGAACAGGCTGCCCAGGGAGGTGGTGGAGTCACCATCCCTGGAAGTCTTCAAAAGACGTTTAGATGTAGAGCTTAGGGATATGGTTTAGTGGGGACTGTTAGTGTTAGGTTAGAGGTTGGACTCGATGATCTTGAGGTCTCTTCCAACCTAGAAATTCTGTGTCTGTGTGTGATTACAGTGTAGTCTGCTGCCCAGTGCCTCAAAGGTGGGGAAAATATAAACAAAGAGAAAAGCTGTATAAAGAATTTATTTAAGAATTTATTTAACTTACCTGTACCATTTAAATATGTGATTTATTTTTTAATCCTGGCTTCAATTGACAAAGCATCTTTAAAGTTCCATAAAGGATTCAAGAGCCTTCTTCTGTGTTCTGCTTGAACAATTCAAGTGCAAAAATGAGGCAAAGAGGAGGTCCTGCTCTCTAATATAGTGCCTCACTTTGTCTCCGTGATGTATCAAAACATGAGAGGCTTTTCCAACATAAAGCATTGCATCCTGTAGGTAGTATTTTCTCTAAAACAGTTTCTAATGAGCATGACTCAATATAAATTTCAATTCAATTAAGTGTTACGCTACTCCGCTTCTGAAATTGACTAATGTAAAGCAAACAAACAACCAAAACAACCCTGCCCCAGAAAATTCCCAAAAGAAAACAATCACAGAACTACCCAGTACTCAACTGAGAATTCTGTTCATTTTTGTCTACTGGATTGCAAATTACAAAATATTCCAAAATACGTTTTTCTGTGTCCATGCCTTACTGTGCTTCTGAAGTGCTCAGGACGTGTGGGTTTTAACACCCAAATGCTAGTCTAATTTGTTAGATTGTGTAGGACCATGCTAATTTATCTTAAGTTATTCAGCACTTTGTTCCACATCTTCAGACGTAAGAAAATGACAACCCCAGATCATGGAAAAAATACTTTTACCTATTTCCTGCTATCATTCTTCAGTGGACGTCTTAGCAAAGTAGATGTCATGTGTGCCGCATTAACGGTTTAGTTGACAAAACCTTGTGTTGCAAGACACTGCCTTTAAAAGTGTTTTTTTTTTCACAACTTTTCATGGATGAGGAGGCAGTAATTGGTAAGCAGGCATCTTTCTCTGTAGGCTCTCCAGAAACCACTAGTCATAACGCAGATAAATTTTCACAACAAAGAAAGGTATTGTTTCATCCTCCGTGAGAAGTTTTAAGACTGCTTTCAGAAATCTTTCAAATTAAAAGACTTGTTTCATACCACAATTTCAAAGTGGAATCTGAGAGCTGTATCCCGAACCTCCTTAATCCCAGCATTAGGACAGATGGAACTGCTGCTGTCTGTACATGGTGCAAATTAACAACCTCTTCAATTTATCACCCTTTGGAGCTGGATAATGTCAGTATTAGGATTAGTACGTTACACCCACCGGTCAGATTTACTAGCGTTAGAACTAGTGTTTCAATTCACAGACCCTACTTGTCTAAAGGGAGGTTGCAGGAACATGATGCTACTGCCTGCCAAAACCAGCAAGCTAGGAGTTATCTGCAAAAGTGAAAAGTAACCTCTGATTTCAGGACCAGTGGTAAGAGTTGCAGAAATGTAGCTTGATGAATAGGTTTGACTTTGCTTAAAATTCAAATCTTTATGTGGATAAACACTGGGTAAACTGATCTAAAGCTTTCTGCTCTGCAGGATTAGTTGTTTTAAGAACTGAAAGTATGATTTTAGAGAAAATAGAGGTAGTAGTAAGAAATTAGGTGATGGAGAGTTTACACATGTTATTGTCCCACCTTTTGAGGGCTATGTGGCAGGTGAAATTCTTGCCCTGCACAAATTGGGTCTAGAAAGGTGCATGCAGTGGTGGAGTGGCTTCTTAGGTAGGCTGCCTGCACTATCTGAGATGTGCTTGCCCTGGTGAGAATTTTAGTCTAACATGAACAGAGTGCATGCGGTGTGAAAACTGAAAATTAATGGATTCAGCCTATATTAGATATCTCACGCTGAATGTATAGAATCCCCCAAATGCTCAAAGGATGCAAGTTTAACTTCTGAAATGCACAGACCTCAAAGCAGACAGACCCCTGCCTTGGCAGCCTGATAACTCTAAATAGTGTAAATCACAGTGATCACGGCACCTCTTCTGGCAGTTCATCAGACATCCATATGGGTACCCACCCACCGTGTCCTCATGGCCTTGAACTCGACAGGCAGAGCAAGTCCAGGCTCCCCTGCCTAGGGTATTTACTGCAGCTTCTCCACCCTGTGCTGACCCCCTCAGTGTCCTTACCTGAGGTGTTGGTTTCAAATAGTTAATTTGAAACTCTTAGGTTGGTTTTTGAAGGCTTTTATGATTTACTTGCCTTCAAGTTTTTTCTCTGCAATGTTACAATAGAAATTTACATTTAGAAAGTATCTTAAACATTGTGGCAGTGAAATAACAACTCCTTGAGTGTTCAGCTGTGCAAGGGAAGGCAGAATCTTCTATTTCAAAATCGCTTGAAGTTACTCTTTGTGATTTTGACTAGAGGAAATGTCTTTTAAGTGAGAAAGATTCTTGATTTTTTAATATATATAATTTGGTAGCCATCTGTCACATGAGCTTTCTGATTATTTGCCACAGCTGTCAGAATTTTTTTTACACTGATTGACTTTTGTTCTCCATCAAAATGCACCAGTAATTGTTTTCTGATAACTAATCTGAGATTCTGTGGAAACTGGTCTTTGTGTTTATTAGGCAGTGTTGGAGCTGAGTGCTTCTGTTACTAGTAATGTGCCAGCATCCCAATAGTTTCAGTCTGCCACAATGCAGAAACTGAGAAATTTAGTTTGTACTTCCATTTAGAAAGTTTGCACTGAATGCGCAGCCTTCTCAAAATGTTAATCGGTTATTTGGTGGGTTTTCATACTTCATATATACTTGTATACATGCATTCTGTGTGTATATATGTTCCGTTATATATTCCATATATGCACACACAAAAAAGGATGTTTTGTCCTCTGTTAGCTGTTTGTCAGCGTCACCAATTTCTCAATGTCAACATCCATTTTGATTGTCTTCTCAAACAGGATGACTTTTTTTTGCACGTTGCTCCCTCAGCCCTCGTGAATTCATGCCTGCAAGCGAGAGGAAGGTAGCTGAGGCAAATAGGTAATGTGATTTCCTGGTGGTCAGTTCTGAGACTTCTCCAGTGTAGGTGGCACAGCTACAGTATGAAAACACGCTTGGGCGTGCTTCTTTTCAACAAATGTCTGCCTGCTGTCTTCTTAGTTTCACTTTCAGAAATGCTGTCCGTGTTTTGAAAGATCTTCTGCTAGATAAATGAACGAGGGTATATTTTTTGATACAGTGCAGACAATAGTGGATCAAGTGTTAAAAAAACAGAGAACAGTTAAATTGACTGTATCAAGTTTTAACAGAATGCAAAGCTGCAAAACATTTTCTCCTGTTCCTCATTGTCATGGCTACTTGCAAGAAGAGCAGGTACAACTTTTTCAGTCTCCTTTATCAATGCTAATAACTGGATACCTTTTGGTTCCTTAGCGTGCTAACTATAGGGATAGCCTAGACTGATTTCTTAACGTAAAACTTGGTGAGCAATTGAAATATTAAATAACGCTTCATAGTCGTAGGATTCAGTTACCATCTAAGTAGTCTAAATGTTTTCACTTTTACCCTTCATGAGAAGAGTTAAAAAATTAAGTACTTAGTATTATCTGCATCTCTTTACATAAAATCTGAAGAATATGTAATTCTAAACTTGTTGCTTTTTTTAAGGCAGAGGAATTGCATATAAAATTGGCACTACTCAGCCCAACAAGTTCAGTTTGTGTTTATCATCGCACCAGTACCCAATTCACTTCAACTTCTCAAAATTTTGTTGTATGGATTGCCTAACCTTTATTCACGGGTAAGGTTGTATTCCTCGTGATGTGGTGATGTATTTATTCACCGTGTAGACCACCAAACCTCTGATTTCTTCATTTATGAGATTATAGACTCAGATACAGTAGGGTTAAGCTTCATTACTAATGTGCCATGTCATTAGGCATATTGTACTTAGTCATATTTAGCGAGCTGTGGAGAACCCCCCCAACTGTGTTATCTTTCTTAGATAGTCATGATTTAAAGAGGGTTAATTTTACTTATTAAAAGCCATGTTATGAAAAAATGTTGCCTTACATTCTTTGCTTGTCCACTCCGAGTAAATTACAATTGCTCTGCTTGTGTTAAATCCAGCATAGTTTTGTGGTTTGTGCCCAGTTTAAAAAAAGAGGAGGGGGGAATAGAAGAGGAAAGCAAGTGCAAAGTCAAAGTGCAGCACCTACCTTGAGGGTGTATAACATGGAAGACGGATGTTCAGTGACAATTCTTTCTTGGATGTAAACAGAGGAATCAATTACAATGCAAGAAGAAACAATGGAGATTCATGTGACAATTCTGCAGAAATTTAGGAGGTTGCGATGAGTGCTCTACCCACGAGCAGCATGGCACTGGCAGGTGGTTTTGGTAGAGAAATCATACTTGTGTTGCAAGGAAACAAACAAAGTTGGAGTTGTACATAATGCAGCTGCAATTATTAGGAAACGAATGGCCTTTTTAATACCCATAAGAAGTAAAAATTGGGATTTTTATGTCTTGACAAACCTATTCACACTTCTTATGAACGATAATTATCAAAAAAATAATAGCTTAAGTGCATTTAACTTCTAGAATTTTAAAATAGTAATAATTTTAATTTATTAATTTTAAATTTTAAAATACTGATAAAAAACACCTTGGCTTCTGTGTTTTAGCTTAACATGGGAATTTCTTATGTGTAGGGAATTACTAGTTCCCAGTTTGCAAAATTTGCAAAACTTCACTTTTTCCCTTCTACTCAGCCAAATGGTATGTACTGGTTGGAAGCAAAACAGGGCCACTAGGTGTCATTGTGTACTGAGTAAGTGGAACAAAGTTACTTTGGCAAAAAAAATCCAGTGCATTCGTTAGTCAACGTCCAGGAGTACCCTGTCCTCAGCTCTCTTCGCTGCTTGCAGCTCTGATTCACGATGCTGGCCTAGAAATCCTCGCCATTGTCGACTTCTGTCAAAGCAGTCCCTTCTGGTTTTCCAGCAGTCCTGTTAATCCCTCCATCTTCTGGGTGTTCTTGAGGTTTTTGTCCCTCTCCATACTTTGTAGAGACTTGGCTTCAGCTCAAGCAGCAAACTGTGACAACTAAATTCTCGAGTGCATTTTCAGTCTGTGGATGTTGACGTACGGGTCTTTTTTACGTACATAGATTGGATGCTAGAATATAAATCTTGTTTTTAAATCTTAACAGTTCTAAAACTAAATTAAAATCATATCAGAACTTGTTATTTCACGGGTTTAAGGATGTGTCACAAAGGCCGATACAATCCTGCAATACTGTGTATCTGTTTAACAAAGTTGTCTCTTGTATGCCTAGCTCTCCAAGTTTTTGGGGAGTGAGTAGTTTGTACTTGGTCTTCTCTTTATTTAGCTTTTGCAGCTTCTGTCACATCTATTCTTGCTTTAGACGTAACTTTAATATACAGATGTTCAATTTGATGTCTTTACCTTCTGATATATGGCAGGCAATTTACAAAATATAATCCGTACTTTAAAGGTTTCATGCTCCTCTGTCTTAAGCATAAAATACTTAGAGCAGATTTTTTTTTAGTTGGCTAATGCTAACGTCAGTAAAATAAGCCATCATCGTCTCAGTTTAATCTTTGTTAAATCTTATTTTGTAAAAATCAAATTACTGTTACTGTTCAGCTTAATAATGTAAAGCTAATGCTGTACATACAGGAAAATGAAATAAAGTCTAATACCTAAAGTGTGTTTTTTTCTAACCATCAAGTCTCAGTTATATGAATTACAGGTCCAGTTCATCCATGAGACATGATTTTGTGGGCCTTCTGTTTTCTAAAGGGAACTCTGGGGGACTTCAGTCCTGGTTAACGACTATTGGGTGCTACATGACCTAGAGGGCACGCTTTATTCTCTTCTTCTTTTTTTAGGTTGGGGGAAAACATTTTGGATATTTAGAGCAATGAAACAAAATTTAGACCTGACTGTGGGCTTCAAAAAAGATGCTGTTTTTCATGCACATCATCATGTACTGCTTGGAGGAAATCTGTTCATTTTGATCTCTCCCACATGTGCTGCGACTGTGATCCGTCAGTTCTGACTACTGCACTGTTTTGTCCTTTCATAATGTTAGGATGCGGCCGCATACGCGCGTTCCAAAGGCAGTTGAGTGTATTCAGAACGCTAACTCTTTCCCTCAGGAAAAAGAGTTAAGAAAATATTAAACTTTTCTTTTCCAAGGGGGAAGTTGAACAGATTGCAATGATGAAACCGAAAGGCCAGACCGAACATGACGAAGGCATGCTCGAATACTTGGAAGACTTGATAGGGTCTGCACGACTGAAAGAACCTATCCAAACTCTGTGTCGCAGAGTAGAGGTTTTAAATGAACAGAGAGGAGAAAAGGTGAGTCTCATCAAGTTTGGTTTGAATTAGAAATCGAAGATATAAACCTGCAGTGTTTCATTATTAGATCTTTTAGAGAAGTTAACATAAAGACTTGGTGGTTAAAGATTTGGCACCCTTTACAACAGTAGAAGTACCGTGAAACTTCACTCTTTATTGCGTTTGATATTTCTGTCACTAATAAAAGTGGGCAGTCAGTGTCGGTTGCCCTTCTTTTAACCCTTACAGAGCTGTTGGGCTCTGATTCCCAAAGGTTTGCGTGAGTTGGAACACAAGATTTTACTTGCTGAACATCTCTGATCACAGCTGCACGTGTTAAATGCTTCTGCTCAGTGATTGAATAGCCAAACAGATTGGCATTAGCTGAATACGTACAGATACAGCCCTGCCTGAGCCCTATTGCGAAACAGCAAATAGGAGAGGTAGGGGGGAACAGCACTGCCAGCGGGATGCACACCCAGCTGCATGAGGCAGCTTACAGAAAATGTGTCGTGACTTGAGCTGCAGGAATTGCTTTCATAGCATCCTACTTATGCATTCAGTTCTAAAAGTAGTAAAATACCAGAATTCATTTATATTTCACTTGATGTATCCTTGGTCAATCCGAATATGTTGTAGACTTTTTTCTTTTAAGCTGTAAAAGAAAACAAAAGACATAGTCACAGGATTTAATTTGAAAGGGGCTAGTGAAAATAGGTACAGTCGGTCTGCATAACTCCTTTTTATTGCTCACCTACTTCTCCTCGGTTTGCCTGAACTGTTCCTAGCATCTGTAGGATTCCTTTTTATTCTTAAATGACTGTTTGAATTGCCCTAAAAATACAGACTCTGCTCAGGAAATAGTGATCTCTCATTTCAGAAGGTTTGCAGTAATAAATAGACTTGCAGAGTTACTTGTGGGACGGCATCTCTCCAGAGGTGTTGTCTGTGTGTTATAAAGGGTCTGGAGCTTATTTTTCTCACGGATTGTTCTTCTGTCTCCTAGCATTAAAATCAGCTTTAACTGTCTGTTTTCTCTAGTTAAATAGAATTAAAATGGTGGAAAAAGAAAAGGATGCGTTAGAAGCGGACAAGAATAAAGCCATTGAATTTCTTTCTTTGGAAAATAAAATGTTTAAAGAAAAGAATCATATCTGTCAATACTATATGTAAGTACTTTGCTGAAATTGAGATCTGGCTTTAATGTGGTAGTGGGGGTGTTAAACTCTGCGTCCACATCTGTAATAAGAAATTTTTCATTTTTCTTTACAGACATATCAGCTATTCAAAGCTAGTTGAATGGTTTGTGGCTAGTGATTTTAGCTTCAAGTGACAAAGTTAATTCTCAAATAACGATAGATCATTTTCATTAAAAACTTAAAAACAAAAGAAAACCTGCTTGCCAGCTTCTTACAAACAACGCTAGTTTGACCTCTTACAGCTCTATACTTAAAATGAGAAAGTAAATCATTTAAAGATTATTTTTATCTGAAATATCAAAATTGTTTTGAATTAAATTGGCAAAGTTAATGGATATTAGGATCTAATATTTGACAATCATTTTATTATCCGTCAGATTGTTGGAAATAAATATTCATTAAGAATGTCGATTTTATCGAAAAAATGATGGTTTTGTAATACTTTTTTTTTTTCTAGCTATGACCTGCAGAAACGAATACGTGATTTGGAAATGCAGAAAGAAAAAACACAAGAAGAAACAAAAGATATTAATGGGAAGAGCAGCAAACTTGCAGATGAAATGAAAGCCAAGAATAAAGCTTTAAAAGAACTTGAAAAGTAAGTATTTTAGGTAGGGATTCATAAGCTAGGAGTACTGTGTTTGATATGTTCTGCATAGGTATGGTGTTAGAATTCCCAGGATTTTCAGAAAAAAAAATCAGATTTTCCCAAGACTTGGACTCAATGATCCTTGTGGGTCCCTTGTGTCACTTATAGTATACATCAAGATTTTCTGGCATGTATTAAGTGGTATTTTACACAGAAATAAACTTTAATATTTTCATTGGATTGACTTGGTCCAGAGGTTGCTTCTCTTTTAGAAATCTGTGTAATATCCACAGTTAACAATAGGAAAATACCCGTTCTTTTATGGACATAGAAGTACATACTTCTTTTTTCATGCTAACTGTACAGAAAAGTTGGAATTCTGTTTCAGTTTTTTATATACATAACAATAATGCTTAGGTACATGAATGGTAGGTATTTTTCTCAGATTTCTGTATAAAACTCTGATCTTTGAATTGAATTTCCCTACATTTGATTTATCTGGGTACTATTCTTCAATCTGACTACAGTATGAACCTTCTCGTCCTCTGAGACCACAGTAATTTGAGAGAAATGTGAATCACAAATATTATTGTAGAAAAAGATCAAGTTTCTGAAAATGTGTTTAATATTGCTTTTACTGATTGATCTTTGCTGAGTAATTGACATTTACCTGGGGAAAATACCGTGAACACGGTAAATGTTAGATATTGTTTTTCACAAAAACTGACTTAGTATTGTTTTAAATCCTGCGTGCTCACCAAGCCAAGCTCTCTTGAAATTATTTTTTTTAAGATACAGAGTAGATAATTCTTTCTTCTTTCCCTTCTAGGAAACTCAAAAAAATTACAACATTTGTGGAGGAAAATAAAACAAAATTTACTGAGTTGGATTTGCAGGATGTTAAAGTAAGGGAGAAATTAAAACATGCTAAAAGCAAGATGAAAAAACTGGAAAAGCAACTTCAAAAGGACAAGGAAAAGGTAGTGTGAGCTACAACTTGTTTTACTTAAAGAAATGTAATTGGTTGCTGTAGATAAGAACATTTTTGTGAAGCTGGGTAAAGGTAAAAAAGGACACCAATTGTACTTCATGCAGCAAAGAAGACATAAAAATGTTTTAAATTTTTCAGCCAGGTATTTTCTGTCATTTGTCAGCTGGGGTTTTTGTTTGCAAAACTGTGATGCATTTTTTTATCCCTTAAATAACTGTTCCTTGCACATCTTACTATGGGAGTGTGGCCAGCAGTACCAGGCTGTTCCTGCCTACAGGCGAAGTCAGAAGCTTTCCTGTTGCTTCTCAGTTCTGTTGAGTGATCTCAGGTCTTGAAAAGCATCTTTTTGCCATGGTTGTTGAGATTACAGGCGTATTTCTCGTTCTCACATTTTTTTACCCTTTTAAACATTTTTTCTTCTCTTTTCATAGTTAATTACATGAACTTAATGGATATATTTTATCAAGTTGGCTGCTACCATTTGTTTTAGATCTTAAATCACTCACTAAATCAAAAAATAGCCTTTTGAAAGTAGGTGTATAAGAATTAAGCCTTACTGTGGTTCAAATACTTTTGTTCTTATGCGTGAAGCTACAGCTTGGCTCTACAAGTGAACAAGCCTTGCAAGTAAAATCCAGGCCTCTTGCTAGAGCCACGATGCATCTAATCTTTAAAAAAATAATGTGTTCGTCATTAACGTGGTACTGCCACACCATACAGTTAAAAATCTTTTCCTTCTGTAGGTAGAAGAACTGAAAAATTCATCCTCGAATAGTGAAAAAAGTATCAGCGATGCAACATCCAAGAAAGAGCTTCTTGAAAAGGCAAAAGAAGAAGAAGATGAAAAACTCAAGCAGGTTATGAATAGCCTTAAGAAAGAAACAAAAGGAATTCAGGAAGAAAAAGAGGTTTGGACTGTTTTGACTTCATACTCTCACTGCATTACCCAAGTTTGTTGATAAATTCAGATAGACTTGTTCTTCTATTTAACTAACAATTTTCATGTCTATTTTCTGCTACTAAAAAGAACATGCCTGTTTTCTCATCATTTTTTTCATTTGGCATAATAAATTCCACAGCTGTCTGTTTTGACTTGTAACGTTTGTTTTTGCAGGCCAAAGAGAAGGAGCTTATGGAGTTTAATAAAACGGTGAATGAAGCACGTTCGAAGATGGACGTAGCCCAGGCAGAGCTTGATATCTACCTCAGTCGTCACAACACTGCTGTGTCTCACTTAAATAAGGCAAAGGAGACTCTGACGTCTGTTTCTGAAACTCTTAAAGAAAGGAAAGCTGCTATCAAAGACATATCTGCAAAATTACCCAAAGCTGAACAGGAATTAAAGGAGGTGAGACCGAACTTTCTCATTTCGTTGAGTTATAATTCAATGCTGTGATATACAAACCAAAGTCCTACTGCTTGTTTTAGCAGTTATCATGGTGAAAATAAAAGCTTCCTCCAATAAAATAGCATTAAAAAATACATTTGGATACTCAGCTAACAACTGAAGCTAAGTCTCTGCTTTCAAATGTATTTTGCATTAAGAAAATGTTAACATTAAGTACGGGAAATTAAATCCTGTGCATCTCAGCAAGGAAATCAATTTAAATATAACAATTAGACATGGTGAGGTAGATAAATGGCTATGTTTCGGGGCCATTTGAATTTCACTTCTTGCTCCACTCTCATTCCCCACAGAAAAAAATCCCAATACCTTGTTGTAAGCCCACTTCATAAGCTGTTGTACCATATCAAAATATACCAAATCCCAGCCATTAGCCATTCTTCTGGTTTTGCTGCCTCTCCTTGTCAATAGCTGCTTTAATTGCTCACACAGTGACGAATCTAAGTGTCCTTGAATACAGTAGGTTTTCTGATGCTAAGATAACGTCTTTCTTTTAACCGTTAGAAAGAGAATAGACTTGAGAAGCTGGGAAGACATGAAACAGAAGTGAAGGATCTTGTTCTAAGTCTGCGTCAAAAAGTAGAAGAAGCCAAAAGTTCTTTAGCACAAAATCGCAGTCGAGGAAAAGTGCTCGAGGCTCTGCTTCAGCAGAAGAAGTCTGGAAATATTCGTGGAATATATGGAAGACTGGTAATTTTTAAAAGGCCATTATAGATTGAGTCGTAAAATTTATGGCGACAGAGTATTTTTTGTGTAAATAAGTAAAAGGTAGAATTCCTCAATTCTCTTATTAATCTGGTCGGACTTGCAAATCCCGTGGGCTTGGTATCATTTTTTTTTTAAAAAAAAGATTATTGAAATTCATTATCCTTGAGACTAAGGAAAGGCAGTGGCTATGAGAAAGCTTATGTTCAAGCCAAGTATACTAACAAAATCATGTAACCTTCCCGTGCTCTGGTCCTGCCTGTGCTTCTGTGTTTGGGCTGTGATTGACAGCTGGCGTGATCTGATTCCTTTGATAATTAGGATCACCTATACCAGGGAAGTGGAGTGGTGTTTTTATCTTCTGGTACCCCAGAAGGTAGAATTAGCTGGTAACCATCTATTTGGTAAATGCCTTGTCCGGAACTAGCTGACCAATGGTAGAACCATACACAGGATATATGGAATGATTTTGTTAGGCCGGACTGCCTCGCTAAAATACTGGCATAGAAAATGTACCTTTTTCTACAGACCGTAAATACGTGCTACCACTTTGCTTTGCCACACTTACTACCACTTTTGAAGCTCTAAATATATGAATTTATCTTCTATCATGGAAAAAGCACATGAGGAATATAAAAGTAGCAGTGTGGAGGAGAGGTCAGGTGCGATACTAATTTGCAAATTTTAACTAAGATTTAAGGTCTTTGACAAAACAAACAAACAACAGCTTTATAATTTGTTTCCATCTCATTTCATTCTATGTAAAGTTTTGGTCTTCTCTCTCAATACCAAGACAAAACTTTGATGCCAAGCTAATCAGAGTACTTCTGCTTCTCCCCTACCACCTCTCCATTATTAGGGAGACTTGGGAGCTATCGATGAAAAGTATGATGTTGCTATTTCATCGTCTTGTAGTGCCTTAGACTACATCGTTGTCGATACAATCGATATTGCACAGAAATGTGTGGAATTCTTAAAGAAAACAGGAATTGGAGTTGCCACATTTATAGCCTTGGACAAAGTAAGTATTGGCACCCTGGCAAAACAAATTATGTTACTGATATACCCTCAGGTGCAGAGTGTTCATACTGTATATTGCAGATATGTATTAGTGTCTATACGTATAAATATGACTTACGTTGATATATTACGCTGCATATGTATTAATACATGTAAAGGTAGAATATGAAACGTGTTAATAGGATGTTGGTACCTTAGAATATTCTACTAGCAAACAATAAAGTTTAATTACAGAGAATTACAAAGCTTTTTGGATACCTGCATACTTACAACAAATATTTGGTGTGTCCTTTAGTCTATTATTTTTATTTATATATTATATATATGTAATTTTTATATTCATTTTTTTCATAAATTAGCAAACTTAATCCTAGCAATATAGTAACTAAGCTATGAAACTTAAGCAACAAGTTTTGCTAGCAAAGGGACAAATGGATTATCAGTGAGTTTTTAATTATGCTGCAAGTAAGTAAAGATCCCTAAGGAAGGAAGCTTTACAGTTAATTACCATTTTGAGAAGTATTGTTACACTTAACTAGAGAATGATTACATTTGCTTTAAAGACTTAACGTACCGCACAATAATGACATGACTTCATAATTTATCCTCTCGTTCATTTATTTACCTTCTTTGATGTAGATGGCTGTATGGGAAAAAAACCTTAAAAAAATCCCAACCCCTGAAAATGTTCCTCGGTTGTTTGATATGGTGAAAACAGAAGACACGACCTTTCGCGTGGCTTTTTACTTCGCGTTACGTGATACCCTTGTGGTTAATACCTTGGAAGACGCTTCCAGAATAGCCTTCCAAAAAGATAAGAGGTGGAGGGTTGTAACTCTGAAAGGGGAAGTCATTGAGCAATCAGGTATTTAAGCGCAACCTTACACTTAGATATTCAGTGCTTCATAGGTGATATCTATGCAAAATTAGTGCGCTAACTTCTTTTCCTCTTTACTACTTTAGGAACAATGACCGGTGGTGGAAATAAAGTAATAAAGGGCAGAATGGGCTCCTCGGTTGTAATTGATGTTTCAGAAGAAGAGGTTAGTGCATCATCTTAATTAAAAGTGGAATTTCTTCAAAGTTCCTTATGGTTTGGCACTTCATATGCATATGCCCTATGTCCTTTTAAATCCGAGTGAGTGGTTAACAAGATGCAAGATACACTGAGAGTGATTTATAAAGCTGAAGCACACTTGTGTGTGAACGCACACTTGTTCACACTCCTACCACTGTATGCCTCTTTAATTTTTAGTCCCATAGTGCAGATTTTTAATAGCTTGGAAATTAATTGAAGGTAGGTGTGAGAATGTGGAAGAGACAGACCATGAGGAACAGTTGCACTGCAGAGCTCAGCAGCACAAAAAGACAGATTTGGTCCATTGCTTTGTAACATTATAAGATTTCTCAGGAAGTGGCTGAATTCTTCTTCAATTTTTTAATGTCAAGAATATTCTTGAAAAAATCAAAATACAGCTTGCCTTCTGAATTTATTTTGAACAAGGGTTGAATATCTGCTTACCTCTGAGGACACACAAACAGTAGTTTGCTGAAGTACATTCGTGTCTGTGCCTATAAGACACTTCCTTATATGTAGAAAAAGAAAATGGGCTGAGATCTGAAATGTAGGCTTACTCCTACTCTTGAAGGTAAATCTTAAGGCTTGGTTTCTTAGTCAGTGACTGCATGCAGAAGCCTGTCTTCCGAACAGCGGATTACCCCGAAATCCAACAAGCACCAAATCTTACCAATTAAACGATAATAGAAATTGCATCTAGCTTCTGCTTGTATCTTTTTTGGATTCTGCCTTCACTACTGACTTAAGCTTCCCAATTTGCTATTACAAGCGATTTTGACAGGGATCCTACAGCTTATTTTTTGTTATGCTTGCTCCTCTTTATTTCACTTCTCACTGATCTCAGAAGTTGGCCTCCATGTTCTGCCCAGCTACAGCAAATTCTGAAGTTTTTACTTCACTTTCATCTCATGTTTTAAGAAATCACAGACTGTCTAGCACACGAATGAGAACATGCTGTGTTTTGTGGTGGTGACACGAGGCAAGTGATCACATCTCATTTTTGTGTAGATCAGCAGAATGGAATCTCAACTGCAGAAGGATTCCAAAAGAGCAGAACAGTGTGAAGAAGAGAAATTGCAACTCGAAGAAGACGTACCAAAACTACGCCAGAATGTTCAGGAAATGAGAAATACTTTAGAGAAGTATACAGCAAGTATCCAGGTGAGCAAGCTTCTTATTGAGGCACTATCTGGCTTCTCCATGCATGTGTGGGAGAACAGTTTCTCAGCCTCGAGTTAATACAGTCCTTGTCAGTATCAAAGATCTTTTTTAAAGCATGGAGTTCTAACACAGCTGTGTTTTCTGTAGAATTATTCTGAGCAAGAGGTTCTTCTAAAAGGCCAAGTTAAGGAACTTGAAGCAAACGTAATTGCTACTGCTCCGGACAGAAACAAACAGAAGGAATTGGAAAAAATCCTTGATGGTTACAAAAAAGGTACTTGTGGTGGAGAGAGGGCTTATAAATAAAAAATATAGTTATGATCATTTAAAGGAGCAAATAATAAATAGCTAATAAATGTATTTAAGGAGTATATAAACATTATAGTGATGCTTTACACCAAAAATGCTTTGGTGGTGTAACACTTGTCAGAAGGGTGTGAGTAGTATTTTTTGTTGCCACAGTAAAAAAACAATTTTTGGAATGCAAAGAAGTATGTACGTTTCTCAAGATATTAACGTAGCAGAGCTTTTTGTCACATGAACTTTGATGTATTGCAACAGCCCGGTGCTCCTACAGACAGCATAATGACATTAACCCCACTTTGTTTGTGACAGACTATGAGCGTGTTGCTGAAAAAGCTGGTAAAATGGAAAGTGAAGTCAAAAGATTACATAACCTCATAATTGACACCAATAATCACAAACTTAAAGTACACCAAGACAAACTTGATAAGATCAACAAAGAAATAGATGAACATACTTCCGCTATTACTAAAGCCCAAGTGGCAATCAAGAGCGCGCAAAGGTATGGTAGACATCGATGTGTTCAATTTTCAAGCCTAGCAATTTTGTATAGCCACAAGTCACGTCTGGTTACCCTTAAATCTTTATCTTCACGGGGGAGATTTGTCAGGCCGGAGGAGATGTGTGTTCACTTCTTTATGGCTAGAGGAAAACTGAGGGGAGGAGGTCATAAACTCTTTCTCAAAACTGACTTACCTCAAACTGAGACTATGTATAACGTGTTGGGTTATCAACAGCTAGCGAACAGGCTTCCTAAGATCGTGTTTCTGGATTACGTTATGTCGTATTTGCACTCCTGTAAAGTATACAAACGTCTTGGTATCCGTTCAGAAACCTGAAAAAATCTGAAGAGGCTGTTCTCCGCACTGAGAAGGAAATTGGAGATAATGAGAAAGAAATTAAAGACTTAACAGAAGAGCTGACTGTGCTAGAAGACAAAGCCACTGAGGTTATGAATGAGCGCAGGCAAGCTGAAGTAAGTATACTGCTTATTTGGGGTGTTTCTTCATAGAGAATGCACTCTGAAATAAATTGTAGATAGTATTTGTTGTGCCAGAGGTGTCCTAACTGCTGGTGTCTGTTAAACTTCATCCTGAGACATTCCAGGCAGGCCTAGCAATATGGAAATGGGTTGGTTGCATTAGCCGACAGCTTCATTTAAAAAGCAATTTGAGCTTCAGACCTGATGACACTGTCCTAAAATGCCTTTTTTTGACGTTACTCTACTACTCATTCTCCAAAAATTCATATGGGAATTAAACAGCAAAAAATGTTCTTTTCTCTGTCCAACAGTATATTGTGTGCATTCTTACAAAATTAATTGTTAATGAAAAATAATCATTAATGAAAGGTGATCTTTAAATAAAAAATAGTCCTAGTAAATGGTCTGATCTTCAGGTAAGGATTTGTTTAATCCAGATCTAGATTAAAAACGTAATCTGTGGCATATTTTCACAAGTGGTGTTCCAGAATTCAGGGATCAGGTCAACCTAATTACAAGAGTGTATTTGCTTACATCAATACTTAAGACTGTGGAGAGTAAGCTCCATAAATAATATATATTGAAAGCAAACCTTAGAAACTGGTAATGCTTCACAGGCAACTGATTAACGCATTTCTTTTGTCATTTCTGTAGGAAGCACTGCCAGCAATTCAGGAGGAGCATCGCGGTTTGCTCCAGGAGATAAGTGCTATTCAGGAGGATGAATATGCACTTCAAAAGGAAGCTCTCAGTATAAGACTTAAAATCGAACAAATTGATGGTCATATTTCTACACACCAAACAAAGATTAAATACTGGCAAAAAGAGGTAAGGAAATTGTTTAGTTCAGAGAACTTGATCTATGAGATCCCAAAAGACTACTATGTTACCGTGTAGTAGAAAACACATAATTTGGGCAAAAAAAAAGATATTTAGCTCATGATTTATTGGTGTTAGTTGGAATTTTGGAGATCATAAAGATACATCATCATTGTATTATGTGTCCTTCCTACTCCAAATTTAAATCTGATAGAGAAGGATCTAGACCAGCAGATGCTCTTTCAGTGCCCTTTGTACCCTTGTACATTTGAGGGTAGCTAGGGTAGCTATCCCAGCAAGCAAAGGTAGTGTGGGAAACTTTTCAGTCTTGCACACACAAGGTATTAAATATAGTTATTAAAGTTCTGTGGAGTCAGGAAAGGAGAGATGATCTCCTTGTTATCCGCTACTGCTCCTGTTAGAGAGAAATATCCCATTTCGAAGAATGAGGTATATGATTTTCAGGAACACAACAAGAGGGTGAAAGGATATTTGTTGTCTTTCTTGCATCTTAAAGAGAATTAAGTGAAGAAACTTGGGATATCTCGAAGGTTCACTATGTACTAAAGCAGAAAATGTTATAGAAACATGTTCATGTGATAACTGATGTGATCTTTAAAATTTTCTTGTAACCGTTTTTTAATTTTAGATATCAAAATTATCACTGCATGCCATAGAAAATAAGCCACCTGAAGAACTTCCAGTGCTCAGTCAAGAAGAGCTTGAGGCTATCAAGGATCCCGATATTATCACTAATCAGATAGCTCTCCTGGAAGCCCAGTGTCATGAAATGAAACCAAACCTTAGTGCTATTGCAGAATACAGGAAGAAGGTAAGCTGAATTACTGTCGTGTAGTGGTAGGATTCGCCTTTTTGATACTGCACTGCCTGTCAGCGCAACGGTACGGTACGCCCCTCCGCCAGGGCAAGGCTCTGTACGTGGCTTTGTTTTCCAGTGCGTAAATCTTGATACTGGTATAATTGCTGGTGAAGTACAGAGATAGCTTTCCAATCATGCGTTTTGCTTCAGGTGACTGCTCAAATGTATCTTGTTGCTTGAATTACATGCAATAATCCACTCTTTAGCTAAGTGACAAGAGAAAGTATCTATAACCATGCAAGGAAAATGTGGTCCTGTTCTTCACTTCCCTTCTGTTGTGCCTGAAAACTAAAATGCAACACTTGAATTTTTTCCCTTTTCTCCTCTGCATGCCGTGCTGTTGCTAGCATCCCGGCTGTTTGTTAGCTCATATTTAGCTACATGTGAAAGGTGCATCTAGGAGCTTACAGGCTGCTTGTATATTTGATGCCATAGATGCCAGGTGAAGACAACTTTTTTCTGTGAAAGTTTGCTTATTTAGAGTCACCTAGTTTTGACGGGACAGATGCACACTGCACTAAGATTTTTTTCTTCTCATGATACTCGCTTCAACCTGCTGGACTGTTCAACAGATTTTTTAAAATAAGGATTTTCTATCTGCTCTCTAGACCATCTCACAAAAATAAAGATCCTTATCGTTGCTGGCAGTACATATAAAGACAAAGTAAGTTATTTTTAAAAGCAGAGCCAGAAGGGTTTTAATGTTCCTGCAGAACGAGAGATGATCTACACCAGCTACACAGTTTTTACGAGCAGAGAGTTCATGAGGCATAAGGTTACCTGAAGCACAGAGCTACTAAAATAGACACTCATTGTTTAATGAGGACTTCAAGTTAATTAAATGACTGTAGGAGTCCATTTTAGAAGTGAACAAATAAAAAAGGGAGGGTTTGTTCTTGTCTATTTTTTTGTTTCAAAGCCATTCGTCATTCAGGGGAAAATGAGTTTTCAAATTATATTAAAAAGAAAAAAATGCTTAAAATCTAAAATAGAGACAGTTTCTTTAACTGCACTTTTTTGTTTTGTGTTTTTTGTGTTTCTTTCTCAGGAAGAGTTATACCTGAAACGTGTGGCTGAATTGGATGAAATTACCAACGAGAGAGACAAATTTAGACAAGCTTTTGAAGATCTTCGGAAACAGAGGCTAAATGAATTTATGGCAGGATTCAACCTAATAACGAATAAACTGAAGGAAAACTACCAGATGCTTACTTTGGGAGGAGATGCTGAATTGGAACTTGTAGACAGTCTGGATCCCTTCTCCGAGGGAATCATGTTTAGGTTTGTCAAAATACCTGATAGTGCTGTAATTCTTTTGCTGTATTGCTTTTTTGACTTTATTTAAAGTAAATTTTCTGTGGCCATCAGCAAACCAAGGTAGCCTTACTTCTTAGCAAACACTGGGAGATGCTGACAGAAGCCAGAACTTTTTAGCATTGAAAAAATGAAGAGAGTTGTTTCACTTGGAGAAATACAGAACTAGCAGCAGTTAGAAAGCTTTGACTTCGAAGTAATTTCCCAGGTTTGTTAATTCCCACGTCGTTTAACTCAGCCTAGGGAATCACGTCAGTCATTTTGGTAAAATTCTGTCATAAATGGTCCCAAGAGTATGTTCATTACTTAATAGAATAGCACTTTTGAAAGATAATTAAATAGCAATTCTTAAGTGTTAGGCCTCCCCCAGAGCACAGCTGAGTGCTACACCAGCTCAAGTTCAGACCCCAGCTGACCACCCAGCTGTGTGAGCACCCTGAGAGCTTCCCCTGGTGAGCAGCTCACTGCCTCCCGGTTGTGGAGGACTGAGTATCAAGCAGCTCACCTGCGGTTTGTCCGGCTTCTTCAGATGTCTGTGTCGTCCAAGAACTCCCTCCTGTCTTGACTCCCTTTTCACACCGCGTGTTTATTTTGATTGTGAACAGAAATAACGTACAAACTCTAACTTGTTTCAGTGTTCGGCCTCCAAAGAAAAGTTGGAAGAAGATCTTTAACTTATCAGGAGGAGAGAAGACGCTAAGCTCACTGGCTCTAGTTTTTGCACTTCATCATTACAAGCCAACGCCGCTTTATTTTATGGATGAGATTGATGCAGCACTTGACTTCAAAAATGTGTCTATTGTAGCGTTTTACATATATGTAAGTATTTAACTACTGTAGCCTGTTTTTTCATAAGATTTTTCCTCCTCTGCTCGTAAAGGCCAAGTGGTACCACAATTACAAAGCAGACTTAAAAATTCTGAATGGTTTGCTATTTCCAAATAACTGTGCAGAAACTACGTACTAAGCAGATTTTTACTTGCCGGTGGTGCTGTGCTCCAGCCTATCCCTGCGTTACTCCTTCCTCTTTAAAATACACGTCCACTGATCAGCTCTAGTCAGCTTAGTGTAGGCGTTCACGTACCCAAGCTCGTGACTTCACTCTGACGTGCAGTCGAGGTTCCTTGGTTTTATGCTTCCATTTCCTTAACGTGAGCTGTTTCCCTCAGGCTTCAGTGAGGAAGCTCCATTGATCTGTGTCTTTCAGTGCCTTTTCTTTCAGGCCTTTAGAAGTTCTGTCAGCGCCATATTTAAGATGAGCAAACATTTACATGGCTGCTTTAAACTTAAAGTTTTCAGAATTATCCAAAGTATAACCAGTGGTTTTGGGAACAGCCTAGAAGTGCCAAAGATTATGACGTAGCTACTTAAAATAAGGGAAGCACTTTATCTGCAACTGTTATTTTAAACTTTGCCTCAACAATGCCTTATTGTTGTGAATTTACACTCTTACTCCTGGGTTCTTAAAGAAAAAGGGTGGTTTTGTTTTTAAAGTGCTACCAAATCTAGGTATTTTACCAGATTGTACCTCAGTGTCCCAGAACTACAGCCCTTCAAGGCTTGGCCTCTTTATCAAAGGGTGTGTGGAGATGGGTTTGTTTTTCTTTACATCCCTAAAACAGCCCTTGGTAGAGCCGTTCAGGTAAGTTAGTAAGCCCCATCTTCAGTAAGCTCGGTGGGATTCACGTTAAAACTGTGATGAGCTGCACATCTACAAAACTTATATATTAAATATAAACTATATAAATATATATTAAATATCTACAAAGTTTATATTTAATTGAACTCACTTGAACAGGTCATGTAAAAGAGGAAAACGGGAAGCTCGTGCTTAAGTCAGCTGCAGTGCTTTGTGCTGAAAGCCAAGCACGCTAAGAGTGTTGTGCGGTTCTGAGCAGTCATCAGCTGTAGTTCTGTTAACGATACCGTGACTGATGGGCATGGTTCTCGCCAAGTATCCACAGCTCCTAAAACCTGCACACAGACACTACACAAGAATGTAGCTTTCTGAAATCCTGTGAGCTAATGCAGATAACTTATTTTTCAGGAGCAAACAAAAAATGCACAATTTATCATCATCTCCCTGCGAAACAACATGTTTGAGATTGCAGACAGACTGATTGGAATATACAAGACCCACAATACCACGAAAAGCGTGGCAACCAACCCAAAAGTCATTGCATCTAAAGGACTGGCCGAACCTTGGCAGCGTTGTACATAATACAGCTCAAAAGTAGCATGAATGAAAACAAGAACAAAATACTTCCCAGTGTCTATTTACATTCTTGTTGCTGCTCATTGTGTCTTTTCTAAGAAACCTTTGTATATTGAGTTTTTTTTCCTTTAGTTTTAAGGCTTCTATTTGAGGTTGTTAATAAAACCAATTTCTAAATAAATTCCTTTATCATTATTATACAGTCTGGGGGGGGGGCTTAATTATATGGATTAGAAAAACAGAGCTTTTTCTAATTACATACCTAGCTGCATTCTAATATTCCATGGGCAAGCTTTATGTCAATGCTTGGGTTCTGCATGAAGTTAAAAGGCCTGGTTTTGGTTTTACTGTAAGTAAATTCCTTTTAAATGCCATCAAAGAAAGAACAAACTTATTTAATATCATATATTATGTGTATATATATTTAATATAATATTATATTAATATATTTTAATATCAAATATATTTTAATATCAAATCTATTTTAATAACAATTTTTTAAAGAAGTTTCCGTAAGTGAAGTCCATATATAAAATAATTAACATTTGTAGTATAAGGATGCAGGATGGAATGGACTTTGCTTTCTAGCTGCTGTCATAACGCTGTGCGGGCTGGGAATTAGCCATTTGTAACTGTTTAACAGCGAATCGGTTCAGCTTCAAAGGCTCTTTGGTCATTTTTGTCTCCCTGAAGTTACACAGGACAACTCCTCCCTCTTGCCCTTGGCCCTACAAACGGGCTGCAGCCATGCTGAGCACTGACAGTTACTTATCCCACAGTAACTCACCTGTTGCTCTTACCATCATTTCACACAGGGCTGGACGATTCCCGCTGAGGAGGCAAGGTTGTTCAAATCCTACCCTCCTCCTGGCGCTCACCCAGCTGTTACAGGAAGGTTTCCATACTCTGTCAGCGCTTCAGTTTACATGCTGCGCTTTGAGTCAGAGCTTTTTTGTACTTTAAGTACTGAACTGTGTGTTTCAACCCAGAAGTCAGGCCAGTACCTGGCATGTTTTCACTAACGGAGCCCTGAACAAGTCGTGGCTCATACGTTGGGATGAGATTCTTCGCTGCTGTATGTCAGCATCTCCTTTGGTCAGAAAACAATTCTAAGTTATGTGCTACTTAAAGTCACTTCTGTTAGTCAGCAGGCCTTAGCCAACTATTTGCTATCGCCTTAAAAAAATTAATTAACCACTGATGCACTTATAAAATGACTGTTAGAAAAGCTTGCTAAGCACAGTTCTAGAAGGACGGTTTGTTTTTTCTGTGCTTAGTCCTTGTTTACACTTCCACCTCCTCACCGTTTTCATACGAAGCACACTTAACAAACCTGAGTCAGTTTATCCTGGGTTTTGTTGTCATGTCCTGACCAGGGGAGTGGTGCACCCAGTGAAATACCACGTGAAATCAGAGCAGCAGCAGGGAAGTGCACAGCAGCAGAAGACAAAAATACGAGGCACTTCTTACCCATCCTAACACCAGCCATGTGCGCTATGCAGTTTTCAGGTTTTTCTCCCCATCTCAAGCTGACTCTAGAACACCTTGAAGTACAGCTTGAGGCTCAGTTTATGGTTTCAGTTTGTTTTTAGTTCTCACTACCTACTCCCGTACTAAGTAGCAGTCAATCTTCCCCAAGGTGAATTGGTTTTGGCTGCAGCAGGTAACTGATGCGTGACGCCCCTGCCCTTCCCTCAGCCTGCGAGTTCCTCTGCCAAATTTTGGCCCCGTCCTTTAGAGAAGGGGTGGGCAGCTGGCACCCAGCCGAAGGGAACCCACCACTCCATCAGGCAGAAGTGAAAGGGGCCCATGCTGGACAACGCAAAGCAACATGAAATCTGCATCAAGCAACTAAAGGGCTTGCTGCTTCAGAGACCCTTCACCACGTCTGTACTACAAAAAATGGGGCAAGTGGAAGAAAACGAAGCAGACCCAGCACTGCCGGATACCCACGTTCTTGTTCCAACGACAGCTGCTGCTCCCGTTGCGTGGCTGCAGCTCAGCCCCATGCGCCAGCTCTGTTTAGGATTAGATGGAGACTCTGTACAGTAAAGAAATCAAGGTGTTAGCCAACCCTCATGTAAGAATACATTTGTATGTAAATTTATTAAAATATATAGTACATAAGTACAAGTACCAAATGTTTCTATCAGTGATAAAGGCATCTTATAAATTCATGTTGTCTGGAAAAATAAAACTTCATTATAAACTTTTCATAAGATTTTTTAAAAGTTAGGAAAATAAAGGACAGGAAGGTAAGTCAAAAAGGAAGCCTCGTGGTAGCAGGCGTACAGTTAGCACCAGGATTTCAGAGACTTACATGCCAAACGCCAGCCTTCTAGCAGGGCTTTAGAGAAAAACAAATAGCCCGATTCCAAAGTGTTACTGGGAAAACAATGTGCCACTTTATCCAGTCCCTGATACACCTACACACTACTACTAAAAGGCAAACCCAAATTATAGAAACCAAAATTACAGAAACAGGCAAAAACCCTCTCCTCTGGAACGCTGCTTGTTCACACCTTTCCGTCAAAGCCACACAAAAGAGACAGCCCAAACTGCAGAAGGGTGCTGCACAATAGCCCTCCGGTTAGACTTCATGTTTTAGCAATGCAGCAACAGCAGGACATCAATATTCTCCAGACTTCACTTAGGCTTAAGGAACACACCAGCATCACATCAGGGGATCGAGCTGGCTCTCACCTCTCGCTGCAGTCGCTATTTCGCAGGAGCCCCCACCAGTGTCTGCTGGTAGCAACACACAAGTCTGGGTTTGCGCACAGGTTTTAACATGTGAGAGGCTACCCACAGAACTAAATCACTGCTTAACTTGTATACTTTTAAATAATAATAAATAAAGCGCCCAAGGAATGCTATCCTAAAATACACTGTTATGTTTATGAAGTCAAATTTAGACATATAAAGAGCCCATTTTGTTTTTTATAAAATCATTAGTTCATTGTGAACTTCTCTGTGCTCTGCTGTTCTAACGGCAGCGCTTAAAGGCTGTTTGATTACAGCTGACTCTGAAGGTCACTACTCTGAAGGTAACTACTGAAGGTCAAGGGCTGCTGCCATTGTACATTCTTCTACTGAGCACAGCTTAATACCTCTTCAAAAGAAGTAAAGAGTGGTAGCGATTATTTGACTGCAGAACAAAACGCTGTCATTTCTTCTTCTAGGTCAAGGTAAAGACCTCCATTATTTGTGCTAAAAGCCTGAAAATTTACTCATTTTCAAGTTGTTTAAGGGCTCTTGACATTTGAAATCCTTATACCACCGATTTCAAAGGGAGTTGTGCTACTTACTGCAATACGGATCTATTTTCACTACGTGTTAATTCTTTCAACAAAAACTCAAGGCTCATTTTAGGAAATGGTGCAAATTCCCTGGTAGACTAAATAAATACCCGATTTGTGTGTAGGTGGCACTAAACTCTGCATGCAATACTTTACCCCAAGTACTGCAGATACTGCTCTGTAAACTGGAGAAAACTATTTAAAAGAGATTAAAAAACACGGATTATAAAAAAGGCTGAAATCACATCACTAGTAACCAGGAACATACAAAATGAAAACGAAGTCCATTAATATATGATTTAGAGACTACAGATCAGGTATGTCAGTTAAACTACCTTGAGAGAGAGGTCAATAAAACGCTAAATGCAAGCTTTACGTACACCAGAGCTCAGAACTGACTGACTTGTCTAGGACCAGCCACTTTGCAGCCTGAGGTGCTTTTTTTAAACTTTCAGAGTTGTGGTGTTTCTATTAAAAACATAATTAGATTAGGTAAGCATTAAAAAAATGTAGATGTTTGAGGAGTTTTTGCAATCAGAAGGCTGCCGAGAGCTTTCTTAGACAGACGTTACTTCTGCGTGGCTCTTACCAACCACCTACCTACTTGCTGTGTGAGCAGATGAACACGGCTTTTTGGTTATAAATCTTCTCATTTAACTAAGAGTTAAATGATGAAACCTATACAGAAAAAGGAAGAATATGGAAAAGAAAGAAAAAGCGTATGGTTTTAACAACCCAGCTATTAAGTAGAAACTTCAATTAAAAATAAATCTTAGGGATTCCTGCAGTAAGTTCTAATTTAATCATTGAAATAGCCAAAGAGGAACAATCATCCCTAAAAACCTCACCAGTAGATTAAATTTACGGCACAGTGCATCCACTATAGTCTGCAAATGAGCACAAAAACCTTGATAAATAGATAGCAAGAATTCTGAAACGTAAGTGGGAACAGCTTCAATTGCAAATGATGACACCGGTTTGGAAAATGCAAACAGAGCTATCGCTACTATTACAAAAAGAAGCAGGACTGTTAGAGGATTTACAGCCTGAATAAGTTCTGTAGATTTTTCTCTTTCTTTTTGCTTGCTTTTGTTCTGTAATTTCCTTTTTGGAATCAGTTTTATTTTTGGAGTAAGGATCTTGTTGATCTGACCAATTTCAGTTTTAGACCACACATCCTTCAACAGGTGCCCAACCCTGGGGTAAATCTCAACAGGTTTAACATCCGGTAGCTGCTTCTCTTTCAAAGCTTTTAGTCGTTGATATACACCATCCACCTTCTCAAGAAAAACAAGTGGGGACTCTTCTTTCTGAATAGATGTGTTCAGTGACATTAATTCAAGCTGTTCTTCCCTCATTTTTTTTAAATTCTCAATGAGAGGATCATATTCTTCCAGAACCTGTCTGTTGATTTCATCCAGTGCAGACAGCAGAGCTTGTTTTTTATGCTCCAATGTATCGCTAAGTTTCTTAAAGTACAGAATCACTACTTTTTTATCATCTTGAACAACACTTTCACACTGGGATTTCTGTTCTTTCAGCTTTTCAATAAGCAAATATACATCAGCCCAGTGTTTATCAGTCAGCTGCTCAAGAATTTTTCCAGAAGACTGCTTCTCTTTTATGTAGGCACTGTAAAGGTCATCTATGGGATGCCCGTTGTGTTTTCCTATTGTAAGGCAATGCCCACACACCATTTTTTTATCCAAAAGACAGTAAACGTTCAGCGGCTGCCTGTAATGTTCACTGCAAGTTGCAACATCAGAATGATCTTCCTGACGGTATTTCTCAATTATAGCTTTCAGTGCAAAGTTGATAGGCAGTGATTCGGTGCCAGAGTCAGGAATCTCAACAACGCTCCGACAGTTTGGACACTTCAGAAGAATTCTCAGGGGTCTCCAAATGGAAAAGTTGCCGGACAGATCAAGAACACCTTCCAGACAGTTTCTACAGAACGTATGGGAACAAGGCAGAACACGGGGATCTGTGAACAGGCTGTAGCAGATGGAACACGTTAACTCTTCCTCAAAGTGATGCATGTCCTACAAAAGAAAAAGAGAAAACCATTTAAACTCTTTTTACAATCATTTAAAATTGTCTTATTAACCTAAAGGCCTCAATGTGACACATTAATAACCAGTAGCCTAACCTACACCGGCATTTTCATTGCCAAGGGGAAAAGAGATGAAAAATGTAAGTGATCAATGGTTTAAAGAGCTAAGCTAATAATCTTCACATAGGTGAACACTGTCTACTCACGTATTTCCAACTTCTGCCTTAAAAAGCAACTAATCTAATACACTGGCTACATAAGCCTTTTTTTTTTTTAATTATTAATTACCGTAGGAAATACATTTAAACATATATTAATAAAGTTATAGTGAATCTTAGGAAAGTTACTTCAACTTAAGTAATTTTTTAGGTTTTACTCATGGTTAGAAAAAAAAATGGCTGCTGGAGCTGAGGCAGGAGCGAGTCCAAGTCAGGCCAGCCCCGCTGCCCGTCGGGCCCCCTTCCTCCCCTGCCAGGCTGCCCTGGCGGGAGCTGCCCCACTGCACAGCACTGCTGCCCGCAGCCCCCCTTGCAGGGCAGAGAACCGCGCTTCTCCTGCCCGGTTATTCAGAAGTTTAAAACCATTACCCTGATTGCCAGCGGTGATCCTCGCTGTTGGTGCCCTGTATTGTTTCCGTTCGTTCTAGATGATTACTCAGCAGCTGTACTGGGGAAGCAGAAGGTAGAAGTGCCTAAATCACCGGCAGCAGTGTGGAGAAAATAGCCTGCACGTGAACAACAGGGGAAATAAGTTAGGAGATGGTTATCGGATACAGAGCTGCTGAGAATGCCAAGGAAAAAAGATTTAACACCAGAGTTAAGCAAAGAATTAGAAAAATAAAAAAGTTTCCCAGTGAAAGAAAGAAAAGGAAGGAAGCTCATAAATGTTTTCCTGTACCGAGCAGATATTTTCCTTAAATATTCCAAACAACTCTGGTAGCAAATACATACGAGTACATAGGTATTTATACTAGGAGAGTCATTCAGTGTAAGCAAATCACAAACTAAAAGATATTACAAAAATTCAAAGTGTAATTTTGCCAGTAACATGCCAGGTTTCAGAAATCTAGCAATAGAAGGCCTACTTTGTGGCATTTTATCCTCTTCCAGCTAGCAATCCTATAGATGAGAAGAAAGCATACCTGCTACAGCTACATTTCAAAATTGACTAGTCTGATGTTCTTTGTACAGACTTCACGGGTATTATTTTTCCCAGCACAGCTTTCATTTAAGCAGGTCAAACAGAGCACATTCACTGACAGCACTGCATTCCTGACCCAGAGAGCCAGACACCCTTCATCTCGTTAATTACGCAAGCCATTGTTTAGAAACAGTTCTATCTGGAATCCAGCCTATCCAGCGGTTAGGTGGGTAAGTGACTTTACAATAAACGTCAGCTGTAACAAGCTGACAGACCCCATTTGGCTCCGGAGGGTTTTAAAAGATGAGTTTGGCAGCAGGTTACAGCCGAGCCAAGCAAGGGAAGCATTACAGTGGAGCGTGAGACACAGCTGGGTGCTGCTGGGCTCCCTGCACTCCACCAGGAAGGGGAAGGGACCACAAAGGGACCACAGGCCTCGCTGCGCCCTGCTGCCCTTCAGCCAAACCAGCCGCAGAAACCCCCGAGCCGCAGGGGGCCGTGAAGCTCTCCTGTACCACCGGCACAGAAATGACAAATGCAGCGACACACGGCCACAATCTCCCGTTTGCAGGCTCTTGTCACGGTAAGGGGTGACAGAACTCGCTCTGGGAAATAAAAGGCCCGGTTGCAGCACCTGTTGAGCCGTCAGCACAAACGGCACCTCCGGTGCAGCTCCCAGCTCCGGGGACTGCCCAGGGGCCAGGCACCAGCAGCCACACGCAGCAGGCACAGCTCGGGACTCTCTTCCCGGCCCTGCCGGGCCGTATTCCCGTCACCCACGCCACAAACACCCCACGCCCCGTCACGGCACCTCTCAGCCATGGCCGTTCCTTCGTCCCCGTTCCTACTGCAGGAACTACGGCTGCAGCCCGCGTTTCTACACGTTTCAACTCACTGGGGGGGGGGAGGAGGGGGGGTGAAGTAAGAAGGCCATGCGTGCACTCGACGAGCCCCTTCCTTTACGTTACTCCCCTCGGTTACCACACTAACCATCCGCTGCCCTGCCCTGCTCCTCCGCCAGGCGACCCCTCCTCGCCCACCTCTCGCGCCAGCGCCGAGGGCACCGCTCAGAACCCCCCCGGTCCCCTCAGAGTTCCCCCGGTCCCCTCGGAGTCCCCCCGGTCCCCGCCGCTCACCGCCGCCGGCCCGGCCCCGCCGCTCCCCTCAGCGACCTGAACCGCGCATGCGCCCGGGCGGCGGCGCCCAACGGCCCCGGGCCGCGCCGTTCGAATGGCAACGGGCGGGAACGGCCCCTAACGGTCCCTAACGGCCGGTAACGGTCCGTAACGGCCCCTAACGGCCCGTAACCGGCCCCCGTCGCGTGTGGGGGGCTCCGGGCAGAGGGGGAGCGGGCCCCTGGGGCTGCGGAGCGGCTGACAGGGACTCAGCTCCGCTGCCGGCTGGGACGGCTCCTCAGAGGCTTTGGGGGTGGACGGAATGGTGCAAACAGTAGGGGTGCGGCCAGGAGGGAATTTGTGATTAAGAAGTCATCTGGAGTCAATATATATATATAAGTTTATATATAGTATATACGTGACTGAATTTTCAAGGTTGAGGGAAAGAAACGTGTATGGCAAGAAACAGGAGGAGGGCTAATCAGGAGCAACACACCTGAGGTCGTCATCATCAGTGATGAAACATGAGGCGTTCGTGAAAAGGGAAACACCTCGGCATACATCCGTGTTTTCCTTGTCCACGCTTTTGTGTCGGTGTTGCAATCGGTGCTTTACCAAAGCCCTTTGTCTTCACAGTATGGGATAAATTCACCCTGAAGCTGGAAACTGAGAGAAGTCTTCTGACATCTGCTTTGGGGAGACCAGGAACAGACCCTCAGCAAGTACTAATCAGAGAAATACACAATAAAAAAATAACTTTAAAAAGGAGGTAATTATTAAGGTTCAGTTTAATGTTAGGCTTGTTTACCTACCTTGGCTCCTAACGGCAGTGAAGGTACTTTAAGTGAAGCAAAACTGCCACTGCCATACTTTAACAATGGGCGATCATAATGAAGGCTGTAGAGTTTGTCTTCTCCTTGAGCAAAACCAGAGATTGCAGTAGAAAGTGAAAGGATTAGGATTACTGTTACTGACAGTGTTTTACTGTCATCTGTTACACTGGCAAATCAATTAAAGTACCCAATGTGTAGACTTTTTTCATACTCCAGAATATTCCATGCTTATTTACAATCCATTGAACTACAGTAAGCCAAAACTGTAAAGTTGTTCTCAGGTGTTACTTTTACAGTGCATCTGAAAAATAAATCCCTTTAATGTTGTAATGGAAATCATAATACGTAATTATTCAAAAGTTACCTAAACATCTGTCTTAAAACTGGCATTAAGAGGACCTTACATAAATATCTGGGAAACATCTGGAATTATGTTTGGAATAATAGAAATATCATACTATAATGAATTAACCATCACACTGTAGCAGAGAGGCATGCAGTTCATAATCCTACATTTAGCTGTAATTGGTCTTTGTGGACAGAAATTCATTATGACAATACAAGCCTTAAATTCGTTAGTTACACCACTTCAGTATAAATATCCAACAGTTTTAACTTCTTTGTATCCCATCATGTAGAATTATTCACTATTTTCACCTTGAGCAGTGCTTTCTGTCACTGTACCACTTTCTATCACTATCTACTTGTGGCAGTATAAAGGCTGTAATCCACATGCAACAAGCTCAAAAGGAAAAAGGCTCTAAGGAAGTATCCATTTTCAAGTTCTTATATTGTTTCATGGTGTTTGTTACAAAAACTCTTGGCTTGTGATTATTTCTGCTACCTGAATCTGATTAGTTTCTAATACATGTTCCTTGTGGTCATGCCTTTGCCTACTCTGGCTTTCCACACAGTCCCCCCAGAAGGTAGGTCGCTCTTATTTTTGCATTCCAACAGCAAATGTGGAAGGATTAAAATTATACCCCTTTCATTCCCCTCTCGGTGACAGAGGGGAAAAAATACACAAATATTTTAGTGACACTCAGCTAATTTGGATGACTTAATACGAATATCATGTGCGATTTGACGTGTTACCTGGCAGCTCCAGTTGCTTCTGAGTATGCCTGATACAGGGCCTGGGCTTACAGCACCACCGGGCATATATCACGTGGGTTTTCTCTCAAGGCACAGCACTTGCTCTCTGCAGGACTGACTGCTTTTCTCTTTTTCAGCAGTTGTTGACCCAGCGAGGCCTGCCTGCTCCACCACCTAGACCGGCTGAGGCAGGGCCGCGCATGGGCCCAGTGCTGGGGGCCAGGACATGGCCATGCTCCCCCCTTCAGAGCCGCCGTCCTGCTCCACAAAATTGGCGATGTGTCCCGTGTACCTGCACACCAAGAAAGGCAAAAGGCGAAGGGGCAGCTTGGAGGCAGCTGTAGTCCAGAGCTTAGCCCTGGGGGTGACGTGCACGGCTGCAGCCTACCCCAGCTGGGTTGTGGTCAGAGCCGACTCACTCCATTCCGTGCTGGGCTTTATCTGTGTCCTTAATCACATAGAACACTCTTCCGACTGCCACTTCGTGGGCCGTGCAGGACTCGCCTTTATGAGCTTGACAGCTCTCTGCTGCCTGCTGGCCCTCCTCAGCAGCTGCGCAGCCATGCTACTTGACGTCCTGGGGCTGAAGCTGGGCAGGGTGACCGCCCCTTCCCTGCACAGCCTCGTCATCCTGTTCACTGCCATCGCAGTGGTCTCATCCTGTGGTCTCTGGGTATTGACGAAGCACAGCCTCCACACAGCACAGCACCCACAGCTCTTAGGCCACTCCTCGGTCTTTGGCTCCAGCTTCTACTTCTGTATCCTTGCTTGTGCCCTAGCAGTCATTGCAACTGGCTTGAGCTACACCGCCTGGGCACACGTTGATCTTTCTGTGACCCTCTGCCACGCCAGCACCAGTCGGCAGCAGACACATCTGGTCCCTGTGGATGAGCACGACAGCGCTAACAACATACACTGCTTCGAGACTGGCCTGCCCCTGGCCGCATGCGTTGCTGCCTTCCTCCAGAGGGAAACTGAGTCCCAAGCAGAACGAGGTCTGCCCTCCAAGCAAGAAGGAGCTGAAGGAGCAGAGGAAGGTGCCCACCTCACCCTTGAGGAAGCCAGCCTCCAGCTAGAGGAATGTCTGGCTACCAAACAAGAAAATACATGCCCAGATGTCACTGAGGATCCCCATCCTACAAAAGAAAACTGACTCCAGAATGGAAGAGGGTTATTCCCCCCAAAACAGGAAAGACAACATGGGAGAAAGAAGTTTCCATTTAATAGAGGAAAAGGCTAAGTGACACAGGCAAGAGCTCCTCTTCATGGAGGTACTGACTACATTGCCTTCTGAGACCTGCTCACTCAACTATCCAGACACTATGCAGTAAAATATTTATCCAGACCTTAAGCATCAGAATTTTTCAGTAAAATTATTGCTTCGCCAAGAGAGGGACTTAAGATGCTGTAAAACAAAGCCTTCCTTTTTTTTTTTTTTTTTATAAAAAAAAAAAAAAAAAAAGTGGTTTGGAGAAACATTAGGTCATTCCTTACTTGAAAACAGGAGTAAAATGTCTTCAAATCTTCCAAAAGACGACATCCTTCCCAGAAGAGATGCAGTACTGCAAAGTGAGATGAGGAAAAAAAGTCAAAATACTTAATTCTAAAATAAGAAATAATTTAATTATAACGTTTCCAGAATATGAGATGTGGTTCTTCAAATAATTAGTTCAGTTTAGGTTTGCCTTTTATTTGTGGAACTGAAACAGTGAAGGTTAGAACAGCAGGAATTTTTTACACTGGCTTTATTTCCATATGGGGGCAATTTTGCATATTGGTATTGTTACAGTAGGATTGTATTATATACGTTTGTTTTGCAAATAAGTGTTTTTCTTATTGTTCAAACATGATACACCTTTTCCTCAACCTGTGCTGCTTCATTTCATATTCCATTTGACTATTCCGTATGTCCCAAAGTAGAATTGTTGCTAACAGCATTCCTTTGGTTCCTTCACATGCCCAGATCATTCCCAGGAACAGATCAAAGAGGATGCTACAAGACTGCAGGTGCACGGTACATTTTTTCCCTATCATGCTTGGCATGAGATAAAATATGATCAATCCAGAGCCGGTGCTAGTTGTAGCTTTCCTACTTTGCCATGTAAATAACCAGTACATCTGACAGCATTAGTTTCATCGGGATTTGGGGGTAAACTGCAAGAACTGCTGCCCACAGGTCCCCTTTACTTTCTACCACATTACAGTCTCATCTTTTCAAGGCAGAAAACTGTCTTTGTTGAAATCACCAGGTTTTAGTAGTTTTGTCAAAAACCATTCTTCGAATCCTGGTCTTCCCCTCATTTACAGGTGGACAGATCCCTGACAACAGCGCTCCTTTTGCCTGCTCACAGTACCAGGGACAGGACCTGCAGGTTCTGCTGGACTTACCCCCTGCCTCCACCTCCCCTAGCAGATTGAGAACGTAGGCCAGTCTGCAGCTATCACACGGGTGACCTCCTGCAATTCCATTATGCTGGTTCTGTGAGCTTGCTAAGGACCCAGCTGAAAACTAAACCAGAAAAGTGTTTCTCAGAGGACTGATGTACTGGCTGGAGGATTACACCACATCACCAGGCCAGATGGGGCATTACTGAACCAGCTGATGTGGGTTTGCCAAGATAATGATAGCTCATTTCATAGAAAGTCAGAGATGAACCTCCACACGGAGCGTGAGCACTCACTAACTGATCACTGAGAGATCTGTAATCTACTTCCTATTACAGAAATGTCTTAAGTATTTTATTTACTATTTGAACAAGAAAAGCCAGAGATACAAATCTTTACATCCCAAAGTTTCTTCTGCCCTTCTCTCTGATGTACAGAGGAGGCTGCAACCACACGGGTGTTCTGTTGCTAGCATTACATTAACTGCATCCCAGTGCAAATCTGCCAATTAAATTTAGGGAACAAGTTGTATCTGTGAGCAGAATTCTGCATCTGACAAATTGCTACGAACAAGACAATGGGCTGCTGCTCTATCTGCACAGCTGACAGGCTGCAACGTGCTAGTGCCAGAGCCTTTGTGAAAACATTAACCTGAGGCAGCCCCCTTCTAGCCCCGTTAGTAGGATCTGCTGCAGTAACAACCCGCTAGAAAAAAAATTCTGCGATCTAAATCGTTTGAAATATAAAAATTGTAACCAAGTTTTGAAGATGAGCAGCTAGTGCCAAATAGGTATCCCACAAGTCCACAGACGTAAAACAGGCATAGCAACACAGAGAGCATTTGTCTCAGCACAAATCAAGTCGGCTGGAACATACTTTTTTAGGGGGCAAACCATTAAAGTCTGTATTTCTGTATTTACACAATTTTAAAAGGTGTTCATGGGGCAAAATGCACACAAACAGCAGCTGAAAGATGAAAACCATAAGAACAAGTGATATAGTTGGAGAAAATGCAACACTCGGCAAGGAAACGCTTCTTCAGGCCTAGGATACAAGGCTTGGGTTCCACCACAGAAGCCTAATTGCTGGCTACCACGCTTCTGGTCCGTTACAAGTCAGTACTGTCAAAGGCAGCAGAACACCAAGGATGAACTGCATGGTCTGAGCGAAGGGGTCCAAAGCTGTCAGAGTCATGGTTTAAATGAGAAAGAAGCAGACTGGGCACGTAGCTGTGGGATAAAAAGGTTTGTAAGGAGGGGAGTAACCACACATAACAGATGGAGCAGACGTTTACTGTCACAGTATTGCTCAGGCAAGAGTCTTAAAGCTTTGTACCATGAGAGCCATGCACAGAACTTGATTGGTAACAATCACTGCAAAAAAACCCTTGCAGCTGATGAAGCACTCAGACTTTGGCCTTGATTTCAATGCCAAACCAACTACTAGAGTTACATGGGCTCCTCTTTCTACACACAGAAGATAACCATGGTTCCTGGGCTAGCGAAGTCTGTAGC
This sequence comes from Oxyura jamaicensis, assembly GCF_011077185.1. NCBI lineage: Eukaryota > Metazoa > Chordata > Aves > Anseriformes > Anatidae > Oxyura > Oxyura jamaicensis. The sequence goes on along the minus strand of NC_048901.1, from coordinate 23,645,765 downwards.
TGTCCATGGTATTGGAGCGTTCCCCCGCTCCCCTGCCCCAAGCTCATGAAGGTCTACGTTTCGATTTCACGCTTCTTGAAGGAAGATTCTCCATCTCAATACTCTAATTTCTGTGGTGATGAACAACAACATGTTGCTACTTTACTACGCTAAGTCCACTGCAACAGCAGGAAACACCTCCTTGTAATCCACAGTGCCTGAGAGTCCAATGGCACGGACACACAGCCTGGAAGTCCTTTTGTTTTTGGGGTACAGGCACTACAATAAGATTGAATTAAAAAATGACCCTAATTTCCCCTCTACTACTTCCCACCCTGAAAGTCTTAAGGCACAAGTTACAGAAGCAGCAGCCCAACCAAGGGAGCTTCTGACAACAATTTACAAAATAACTGATGATCAGAATAGAATGTAATTAGTTTATAGCCAGTTTATTCTTACGTACTTAAAAGAAATCAAAATTCTCAAGATGGGACATTTGATGTTAAAAGCTACCAAAGAATGACATTCTTTCTACTGTGATCTAGCATTGCCAATGCAAAACCTGACTCCAGACCACATGCTTTTCCATCACATTGCAAAGCTTCTGTAATGGATTTACCAGCAGATTGCATTTCGAGCTTCCCACATCTCTCACTTTCTAGTAATAGTAACTAACATCGTTTTACAGACACTTAGAAGTCTATCAAAGGTATTTTCTTCAAACTATTAAAACTGTCATACGTAGAGTTCTTCTTACCTTTGGAGCACAGCAAAGAAGCAAAACAAATACATTTCACAGGATTTACAATTAAGAATGGAATTTTTTAATGGAAATTAATTTTCCAGTCACTATTCTGTAGGTATGGAAGCAATGTTAACTCTTTCAATGAAGCCAGTGCCTTCCAAGGTTCACTCTGGCAGTAGCTGAAACTTGCTACTACTAAGAGTTTGTAAACTTTACACATTTTCTGCTACTAAGTTTCCTTTCATAAAGTCTATTTGATCCAGATGCATGACTTCTGTAATTGTTTCCAGCATTGTGACCAGCATTCCTGCCAGTAATTTGGTGACATGCAGAGTTGAGGAAACATTTATAGTTAAAAGTGGCAAAGAGTCTGCAAGTATTAATAGGAAGACATTCTTAATTTTAAAGCAGCTGAAGCAATTCAGTAAGCTATGCAATAAACTGTATGATAGGAGCTGTTAACAAACGCATATAGATTTCTTCACTGTCAGTTAGAAAAAGGCAGCCCCCTCTTTATTCCTGACACATTCACTGTTTTCAGGAGGGTTTTGAAATTGTGTGAAAGCAGCTCGCTTGTCAGAGAGAAGCGATCTGGGTCTCCTGCTCAGGACGGAGTTACCTCAGCTGCCATTTAATTTTGCTCGACATCCTTTTACATTGCTTGGTAGCTTAACACACAACCCATGAGTTATTGTAAAATAGCGAGACCAGCCCATTCCACTACTGAAACAGGAGAAATAGATAACTTACTGGGAAGGCTTGTGGTCCACCCGATGACACAGCTGTACAAAGGAAAGATGAGAGGTATTTCTCTGCTCAAGCTTCATGTGTCCAGTAAGTGGCTCTCCTATGCTGAAATGCCTCACACAGCCAGGGGCTATTCCACATCCAGTAGTGGGAGAGAAACAAACAAGGTCAACTTCTCTTGAGCTATTTGTTCAGATTAAATTTAATATTCTTCCCTCCAAAGAACTCTTCTTCCTGGCTAAGTCAGCTAAGTCCAGTCCTCTCCAGCTCGCTACTATCTTAAGTTCAACTTAAAAGTCAGTTTTCTACTTCAAAATCTACAAGGCAGATTAGCATACAACCTCACCTCTGCACGTCTGGTTATTTATATTAGAATTGAACAGTGACTAAGAAATCACTAACTGCACGATTACAGAGTCTAATTATCACAGAGCAGCATTCTGCTAATGGACAGCTTAAGAAGCATACCTGAGAAAAGAAAAAGTTCCTTCTGAGTTCCTTTTGCAGAGGAAGCATTTCCACCACTCAGTAAAGTCAGAAGCTAAAACGTTTCCAACATTGCACGTAAGCAGATAATTGATCTGGGACTTGTACCACAGCAACACCAAGTTGTACCCTTACGTAACTCTGCTTTACTTTTTATTTTAAAGTCTTTGTCATCCTGACCAGGCTCTTAAAAGTGCACTTTGAGGTGAAGTTATTCCTTGCATGTATCCCAAACATCCCATGCAACTCCCCTTTCCCCAGGAATTTAATTACCTCACACAGAAACTTTTTTGGGGAAAAAAGGCATTACAATTTCATTCCAGTTTTGCTGCTGAAGAACTCTGTACGCTGCCCCCTTGTGGATGCGGGAATTTTGAAGCTTCCAATAGATCGGTGTACCGACAAGAACGAGGCCAGGATCTGCTGTGAAGCAGGTGACAATTTCCTGCTTTTTCAAACAAAAGCAAACCACTATGACAGCGCTCTGTAAGAAAGGTCTGGCTGTGGGTAGCACAGCATTGGGTTAAAGTAACCTATTTTAGTAGGTAGCATCTGATGAAGTGCCAGGAGGAAGCATTCACTGCTCTATGACATTGCCAGTGTTGATTTTTTTTCCCCCCAGTTTCAAATGTACAAATTGTTCCAAACATCTGTTTTTATCTTACCCCAAGAACAAGGGACTCTAACAATACACCAATTTGCTCCAGTACATCCTTCATGGGCAGTTTAGTGTGAAGTTTGTAAATAATAATAATAATTCTACTTACAATGCATCAGCTTCTTTAAAGAAAAAAGCCACTATACCTTAGAGGATGTAAAATGGTTGCATTGATTTTAAATAGAAACAACTTATTTCGTGATTACCTACTATGTAATTAGGCAAAGTAGTAATCTACACCAAAAAATATTTCTGCCAAGGCTATGTAACACCCTGCACTATGCTACGCTTGGCACGCATAAAACGGTCAAAGATTTGGAAAGCGTAACGGCAACCCAACATTCTTCACACAATCTTCAGCACCTTTCCATGAAAACTGGGGCATATGTACAAAAAGACACACCGCACACAACGCTGTTGCAAGTTTTAATGTTTATTTCCCCAAGACAGCCTAGCCTGCACTCTACTTGGATAAATTTCACAAGCTAGTTTCCGCTGCTTCTAGTTTTAAACTTTAACCATGTTTCTGATGACAAGGAATGCTGCAAAAATACTCTAGTCCAACAAAGAGTTATGATCACAAAATAATCTTTATCCATTCTACAGTGTTTCAGAATTACCAGTTGATTTTAAAACACAAGGTAGATATAGATGCTAATGGTGGCTAATCTGGTATGTTTTATTATAGCAAACTGTTGTTCATGCAACACTTGTGCTCAAAGGGGAAGGCACAGCATTTCCTACAATGAGCCACCTTATAAAGAGTTCATTTTGTACAAATTTGTAATGTCACCTTTAATTTAGTGTGCAGAACCTCAAAACTGAGGCATTACTCCAATTATAAAAACACTTGCATCCCTTTTGTGCAAGTTTTAAAAATACAAAGTTCTCTCTAAAGTGGCTCAAAATAGATTGTTCATGGCTGCCTACATCTAAGATAAAAAGAGTCTAAAACAATTGGATTAGGCATATTAAAGGTGTTCAAACCATGACTTGATTTGTACATCTATTCACACCTCTTTTCGGTCTTTATTCGGCAGTACATATGCACCAAATTTCATTTTTAGAAGTTTCCATATCATTTTCATAGAAAACAAAGTTTGAAAACAAGTAACATTGAAACACAGCACGGTATTCTACCACAACGGAAACATTTGGTTACAGGACTCAACGAAATCTAAAAATGAACTATGCTGTAGATTACCACATGCAAAGGTCTTCATGTTATCTTTGAAAATGAAAAGGATGAGATTTTATTACCACATTTTACTGCTTTCTACTATTATGGTAACTTGTGTACTGCAACACAGTCTATTTGAAGGGAAATGTATGATTTTTTTCATGCAAAAATCTACAAATTAGTTTTGATGATATGGAAAGCTTTTCATAACATCAAACATTCATCTGGTGCAAATGCACAGGGAAGCCTTCCTGAAATTCTGACTTTACAAATAACTAATAAGCCATACAGGAAAGAACTTAAAAATAACTAAAAGAAAAATAAGAGGGGAAAAAAAACAACAAAAAAAGAAACACAGGCTGCAGGAGTAAACCAGAGTCTGCTGCTAAACCGGTCTTTGTTTTTGTGTCCAGTGTAAGTTAACACTTATGAACTCATTTTGATGATTTACTAGGTTTATTATCAGCCCCCTGAAGGCGAATCAAGCTTGCATGCGTTCACATACAGCATCACAACCATACTCTCGTACACACGCCACTCCAGGACTAGGAGTCTGCTTCATGACTGAAGAGCCCCAGATTTGAAACATGAGCCTGGCTCCACAGCATCGAGTCCAGACATTCATTCAATGTTGTCCATTCACACGGTGCTTCATAGCAAGGCCTGGGCTCATTCTCCTTGGACTTATATGGGCATCCTATTCTCTTATGCTTACAAGGCTTGATGATGATAGTACTGCATTTCCCCCCAATTGCTCTAGTAAGTCATTGTTCCTTCTCAGGCACTGAAGATCTTTGACCTGTAGCCCTTTTTCTTTGAACGATCTAAATAAGCATTCAGTGTGAAGTTTTTCATTACATTTTGCCACTCATTCTCACTCGCACCCACTCGCCATCTTGACTTCATTTGGGCTTTTCTGTGATTCCAAATGAAATCTTCACATTTTCTTTCCCGATTTAATGCAGCAGCGGATCCCATGAGCCAAGATTGATGGATCAAACCTTTTTTTTTTTTATTCAGTGCTGCATTGTACCTAACTTCCAAAATACCACTCTAAAACTGGAACCCTTCTGCTGGTACATTGGCAGATGAATTGAAACCAAACGTTCCGCCTTGTATTGCTTCTGGTACAAGGCTAGGATCTTCATCAATCTGTTGAAAGAACAAGAACACCGTAAGAATGAGCAGGAACACAAAAGTCTCACTAAAAAGAGACAGATAATCTTAAAGAACTTATCTCTTCAACTGATCTCCTTCATTGCATAAATTCTTGTTGATCTTTCTCAGCTTAGTACGAGTACCATTATGACAAAGTAAGTTAGCCTGAAATGGTTTAGATTTTATTTAGTAGATGGGCCATGTAGCACCCAGTAGTCTCACTTAGGAAGTTCTCACTCCTGGCAAGCATTCAGTCAGTCAAACATCATAGTTACTGCCAGTTTATAAAGTGTCACTGTTCTTAGAAGCAACCAATATCACTAAAGCAAGTGAGGAATAAGCTGAAACTGCAGTTTCAATTTAAATAGGTGGTATACAAGTTACCAAATTGGCACCACATTGAATTCCTAGTCCTGTGGTATACACAAAATCTGAGTTCCTAAGAGGGACCTCTGTATTACTGTTTGTATAGAAGTGGGACTCTAGCAAAAAAACAAACAAACAAACACACACATCTCTACTTGCAAACATGCCCTACCAAGTTTTACCATTTCTGCTGCAGTCCGTTCCTGAAAGCTGTTCGGCCAACACGAAAACCCTCGTTTCATGATGCAGACTGAAGTTATTGTATTCCCGTTCTACGCAGTTAGCTTGTTTTATGATTTAAAGTGCATATAAATCTAAAACCCTTTTTTGGTTTATATTACATGTTTAAGCTGAAAACAACATCCTTGATCAGCCCATCTTTATTTTCACTTGATGCACCATTATTTTCACTTGACACCTACCTCTGCAATTACTATTCAGAATCTTTTTTTTCTTAAGCAGCAGAATCTCAGACTTGGTACACAAGTCAGCAGGGAGCTTATCAGATGTGAAAACCAAGCTTAGAAGCTGGCAGTTCAGAGAACTACTTGAAGGCTATTGTTTCATTCCCTCAGGATGCAGCTTAAATTGCCTATCAGAGCTTTAGATACATCATCATGAAGAATGGAAGATATGCCTCAGGTTTATGCAACAGGCTCATTCGTCACTGACTCGGATGAAGTTTTAAGCAACCAGTTCATGCTATTGACACCAGCTAATCCAATGCTATGACACTTTAGGATGCCGGTGGACAACACAATGCTTTTCTCATCCAGACTAAGAACAGGCAAGTTTTTCAGAATCCATGGTCATAAGCACAACATCTAGGCAAGTACTCCAAACAGTGAAGGCAAACTTTCAGCATAATAATGTTGTCCTCCTTAAGGCCAGAGAAATTCATATTCATCGGTTGCGGTGGTAACATCCAGCAGGCTGTTTACATGAAAACTCATCCTATTTCTGCTATCTATGCAACTGCACCACTCAGGAATACAGATCAGGACAAGGCTTTTTATTTATTTAGACAGATGTCCTTCAAAATCCTAGAAGCCTCTCATCATTGCCTATAATCAACTATTCAGAAAAGCTGTGGCATCAAGTTAAAAATTCCATGAGCTTAATAGCCCATTTCAGATTTTTATTTAATCATATTTAGAATTAATTTTATATTCTGTCAGTACTGGTCTGATGGAATTTTAATAAAGAATGCTAGCTACAGTTTCAATGAATGCCCTGAAATAAGTCTGTAATTTTGCATACATGTACAGTGGTATTGTAAGTGCTCAGTGAATTGGGTAGAAAAAGATTCTGGAAAAAAATGAACAAGCGCTGCTCTATAAAGCAGTCTTTAGAGCTGTAGTCGCCCTTTGGAACCTCATCTATGAAAACAACCAAATGATTACAAAAACAGATTTCAGAGCTATAACACACTTACATCATCTGAAGAGAAGAACTGATCAATGATCTCATAAGCCAGTTTGTAGATGTCTTCATTTTCATGATTTTGTAGCTGTTCAATTTTCTCCAGGCCTACAGGAAACACACAAAAAACAGTCAAGTTAAAATACTAAGTTCAGACAAAAAAACATCCCTCTCCACAAGGCTGCATCATACAAAATCATTAAAAACAAACCTAGGCATAAAGTGAATCTCAGTAAAATGCTATTAAAGCCCGCTTGACATGCTTAAGCATAAAAGCTTCTTAGAGATTCAGCGAAGTCTATCAGAGGTTGAGGAATACATCCTATACAACAAAAAAGTACATCTGGTCATACTGCAACAAAAAGTCGTAAAGTCAATTCCAGCAATGATTGTGTTCTCTTCTCCTCCCCCTATGAGTGGCTGGGGGAATCTTTGGAGATAAGGGGGAAGACCAGGGCAGTAAGCACTAGGTCATACTCCCTTTTCCCTAGGAGCATCTTTGCAACACCTGGTTTGGTTGCCATGACCCGTGACATTCCAAATCCACGTGCTTTTGGAAATGGCAATACATGCCAGCTACTGATCTGTAGCTTGATTATATATCCTATTGGAGCTACCTGCTATAAGTTATTGGCAGACAGGTGCAGAGTGCACACATGAATAATTTGCTTAAAACATCTGTGCCAATACACACAAGGGCATGTGGTAGGAGGCTAAACAATCCATTTCTGCAAAACAGTATGAAAACAGTTAAGCACCATACCTCCACACTCTTCTATAAGATTGGCTATGGTTTCTGCTTCATCTTCAGCCATTTTTAATATATTACTTAGTCCATCCAGAACCACTTGCACTACCTGTGCATCTTTCACTGTTAGCAAATTGCAAAAGGGAGGAATTACATTTTGTTGAATTAAGTATGCCACCTAGGGGGAAAAAAAACAAGTAGTGATCTCAGGAGTGTGACGAACAATACGCCAGAAGCATACAAGCAGACAAATTTCATGAAATCAAAGCACTCAGTTACCAAACAGGATTAAGACTAGTTTGTAGCAGCCACTTTCAGATTTTTTTTATAGCATGAGAAGGTAACATCTATGAATTATGTTATTTGGGTACATTATATTATTATAGCAATATATTTGTATATTGCTTAAACAAGTACTAGATACTGTAAATTTTTCAGTATTAGAAAAGTTTTAACCTCATCTTTGAAAGACACACACCCTCAATTTAATAATCTGAGTTAACAAGTATATTTCTAGTATGTAGAGCTAGTATATTTCTGCTCAGTGGCTGCCATCATTATAATTATCACATTCTTAACCAAACGGGGAAAAAAAATGGAAAAAGAGATACTAGTGCCAAATGACCAAGATTCTTATCAGAGCCTGAATGCAATTATTCATCGCTACTAGGCCCCGTCTCAATAGAAGTGTCTCCACTCAAATCCCCACTGATATGCCTGATCTCAGTTCATTCCAAAAAGAGGAACTAAATTCACTCCTAAATCCCTTGTGGAAGAGGGGAAAAATTACTGAACTGGAGAGTAGTCTACACATTCATAATCCTGGCACAGAAGTCTAAGGACCTTTTCTTAAGGTTTGACTCACTTGGTCTTTTCTTCCGCTGATTGTTAAGTTGCTTATTGCCCAAGCAGCTTCTTTCTGGGTACCAAAGTCACCCTGGAATTACAATAGTAAATAGAAGTAAACATTCCAGTTCTTATGTGACATGATATTTCAGTAAAAGCTTCAACTCTCCACGGTAACACCATATCAGTTTTCATTTAGGAAGGAGGTTAACTAACAGATCCTGTAGACGTTTGAGTCTACTCACATTGTGTTCATCCCATCCCTGCAACCATGTTTTTATTGATCTTCCCCGGGAAATTTGTTTGTAGCACAGTAAAGAAAAAAATAGCACCCCCCTCTCTCACATTCCTTATCAACAGCTGCCATATATTACAGGGAGCGATAAGTGACGAGTGTCCATTTTGATAAACATACCCTGTGTACTGTATTAGTACACACTGTCTGCTTCTGAAGTTAGTCAACATTTTATTTTTTATTTTTTTGAAAAAAGAAGTGTCTCGTGCTTTTCTCCGTGTCCAATAAGTTAGCATTTATGAATGCGTTAATTCAGGGAAAAGACAAGTATTTCTTCAGTCTTGGCTGAAATCATCGTAAGATTGGTATTTCCAGCTCCCTTCCACACTTCAGGAAACAAAAATCAAGTCATGGGTAAAGCAAAAAGTAGGAAACTTTTGAAAGGTAATAACGTGGTACTGTTCCCATTAGAAAGCATGCTGTTAGCTCCCTTTTTTCTCATAAGGCAGATCCTTGGAAACACAATGCAGTTTGGAAACTAGTGTTTTAAAAGACACCAAGGTTCTACATTTGAAATCCAAAACAGGTATTTGAAGCCCAGAACGATGACTGATTAGCATTCAAGCCCTGGTACTCAACAAGCAGTGAGAAACTGGAAAAGCATGAGAAAAGCATTCAGAAGTGTTTGATAGCAACTACGTGAATTCACTATTTAATAACAACCTAACGGATCACTGAAAAGCAGCGTACATCTATGCAGGCACACAGCATGTTGCCATTTCTGCAAATAAACAACTGAACACCATCCACAGTTAGTTTCTACACCCATCCACTTTTTGCTGATAGGTTTACTTGTTAAAGAAATGGACAGGACATTCCCATTCCATGACCTATTATTATGGTATCATTACTCGGTCTACTCTCAGACTTGATAAATGTCACAAATGAACACGTTAATAAATGTAACTGTTGAGCTTGTTTTTAGGTTTCCAGATAAGGCAGGGGAAACAAAAAGGAGAATTAAGTCCTTAAACTCTGGCAAAACATTGGGAACGACCTCACTGTTCCCCATCCATACCTCTTTGTGTTACATTTGGGCACAGAATTCTGCTCCCAGTCTTTACAGAGATAAAAAAAATAAACAAGACTAAGAAGGAACCAAGAAGGATCAATCTGCTTCTTTCCCCTAATACATTCAACGTGCACCTCCTCACGGCTGTTTGTGAAAGATCATCCAAAACAGTAATGTACACCTTGCAACATATGAAAATGCTCAAGCGTAGAGATTATCATTACCCCCCCCAAATTCACAGTACTATGTAAAACAAATCAATTAATTCAGTGTCATTTTCCCCACTTCAGGAAACGAACAGTTAAATCCTTCTTGTTATCTAACCTTATCTAGAAGATGTATTATCATTGGAACAAGGTTTGCATCTATTACTGCCTGAACTTGCTGCTGATTCCCTGCAGTGATGTTAGATAGGAACCACACTGCTTCCTGCAAAATAAAAAAATTTGAGAAATCATTAATTCAGATACTATTGTACACTGTATTTTATTTCCACCAGTAAGTTTTTACTTTCATATTTTTGGGTCTGCAATTCACGCAATACTCAAACAATTAAGAAATGATTGTGCATTTCTGTATTCCTAATGCAAGCTAGATTTATAGGAAACAAAGTCTCGCCTTGGGAAATACTGCAATACTCTTCAGTCTTTCCCTGTAACCAAGTTACAACCCCAAATCCACAGACTAAGTAGTAAAAAAGTATTTAACAAGGCTACATATGAGCATTTATAATTGATTCTGTTACTGAGGATGGTACAGCAGTTTTCAGCTGATGGTCAGAAAAGCTCCAAAATACAAACTAGCACATTTTCCAAACAAGTGGTAGGAGATGTATTCTACCTGCTCCACAACATTTCTCGTTTGTGTCACTCATCAAGAAAATGCACTACCTATCATTTAAATGCTTGTTTTTTCAGGAATACTGTGAAGTTGTAGGACCCTTCTATTAGCCCAAGACACCCCTTCAACAACAGAAATGGAGGTGTCTAGGAAAATGTTTAAGGCAACAGTTTTTCCCTCTCTTAGGAGAATGCCCCCCAGTCTTACAGCTGATACACTTTGTTGCCATAAACTTCCCATCACTCTCGGTTCCCCTCTCCTCTCAACTTAACGAGGATGACAACTTTTTGGACAAGTATTTCTCTCAAAATGAGATTCAGAAATTCACACATTTCTGCACTTGAAAATTCAACTGAGTCTCTTGGATCAGATCACAGGATCACTTCCATTAATGAACCTGTTAGAGATTTAAGATGCCTAGGCCTGTCTTGGTGAGCTTGTTTTGGGCTTTAATCATCGGCAATGTCGGAAAACAGGACCCCAGAATTTAGCAACATGCCTCAGATGCACTCCGGAATCAGCACTTCATTATCAGTGCCCCCAATTAAAGCCTCTATACAAGCATGCACACACACACACTTCCCCACCCACCCACCCCATTTAAATGCTATTTATCACACACTCGCCAGTCAGAGAGACATCCAATTATCTCTATTTCATCACTTCCAAGAGAGTCAGTTTAATTAAAACGATGTTTCATGTATCAAGAATTCTACCTTTTAAGTCAACAGCCAGAATTACAAGATAAAGCTTGAATTTTTATGAAATTAATAGAATCAGAAAACAACCTTTCTTGTCAAGTACAAGTTCGCAGCTCCACAGAGATGCTCCTACAGATCTCAAATTCAAGAAAAAAATATCACCACCCTATCTGATCTTGACATGAGCTGGTATTTTGTAATTAGTTATTCAAATCTCTACCCCACTACATTATGTGGGTTCCAAGACAGCTAAGCCAGATATAAAGGAGCTACCAGTCAGGTCCAAATTCTGCACATACCTTATTAATTTTTTCTTTGGGATGTGTCAGAAGTGCTGGAAAATGTGAAAGAGCTTCACAATTCAGAACTACTTGTGTCTGTTCATCGGTACCAGTGACAATGTTCCCTACAGCTCTCAGTGCAGCAGTCTGAAACAAAACACATTCACTTCCTTCAAACAAAAATCTTTTAAATGGAAAGAACAAAGATTTTTCTGAGCACATTCTATACCTTCAAATGGTTAAAAAAAATTTATACCAATGCCACGCCACACAGGAAAAGGTACTTTTTACACTTTAACACGGTCTATAAATAGAAGCCAGCTACTTTCTCTAGTATTGCATTTTGAGTAACGCTTCCTTCAAGCTATCTGAACTTACTTGCACTTTAACTTCTTGATGACTGAGAAGAGGAACCAAATGAGGGACTATTCCAGAGTCTATCACCATCTGGATCTGTTCGTTGCCAGCATCCGTTAGATATGAAAGCGCCCAGACTGTATCTACCAATATCTAACATAAAAAAACATTTAAAATTAGCACAGGAGTATCAGTCTTACAAAAAAAAATAATAAACCAGAACTGATGCAATACAGCAGATTCATATCCATAAACTACTTTGCTCTACGAACTTCACACCTTTCACTCTAAATAATTCTGCACTAGACATGCTATTTGACCTGTTCTAGCTCCTAAGAATACAGAGACTAAAAACAGCTGAACAACATCTAAATTGCTGATTGCAGCTAAAATTCTAAAGGATAGGAGCACCATCCAAACAACAAAAAATCAAATCTATCTGCCCTTTTCATGAAGTACTGTTGGACAACATGGGATATGAAAGATGGTCCCCTGGAAATACGAGAAAGCCCTAGGAAATAAACTAGGGGCATTGAGCATTCCAAAGCAAATGGTTCACGTATCATGTAAGATCAAGTTATTTTTCTTGGCATCATACCAAAACATTTAAGAAAAAATGCTAAGAAGTTTTTCGAAGTCTGGTACAACAGCAACTTAGAATTTCTTCCGCTTAAGTATTCACACAGAGAAGCAAATTTCAGCAACAGTACGTCTGGCTATTTCAAGTGACAACTTACATAAAAAAGACTCAGCTAACAACTTTTAATTGATCCACAAATATAATGATTTCAAGATATTTGTGTAAGCTTCATTTTCACCTGTTCACATACACAGAATTAGCGTATAGTATATTACAGTTCGCATTTTAACCATTCTGGAAAAACACTGCTGCCGTAATTTAAACAACTGAGCTACAATTTCACTATAGCAAAGATAAAATCTGAAGTAGTTCTGACTTAGGTCAGCTTCTTGCCTAAACAAATCTCTTAATTTTAGTGAAGTCATTTACTTCAATATTAAAATGACCTACTGACCATACTTAATGTCTCAGGTGTATTAACAACACCTAATACTCGCTAACATATCTAATATTTTATATAAGCAGATACTCATTTTTCTTAATTGTTCACACAGGTTTTTCATTACAGCCACAAGTTTAAGTGCTAGTCAAGAATCTACGTACATCTATTAATAAAAGCTCACAGAAAAACAAGTGAAATTGTAATCTGATTTCATATCATGGTGAACTTAGAAACACAGAGAAAAGCTGACTCTTAAATGTAGGGAAAGCACATGCAAGTAAGTACTTCTAAGAATATAGAGAGAAATAAGGCAAAATTGTAACTGTTGCTTAAAAACAGAGGTATCCAAATAATCCTACCATAATGTGAAAGAACATATTTATCTTTTTAAAGAAGAAAATTACTCAAGTATGGCAAGCTTTGTGATTAGCGTAGAAAACTACACCAGAACACAAAACCGTCTCAAAGTGGTGTTACTTACATTTACATCTGTGTGGTGAATTAAAACACAGAGAGCTGGAAGGATCTGTGGAGAAAAAGAAGCATTTGACAGTTATTTTTAAGGCATTCAGACACTCAGCTTCACTTTAGTTACACTGACTGAGCAGTGAGTAATTCAGTCACCTCCTGGATGGTTTCCATCGGCGGAGGAGGATCTTTGTGACGGCACAAGTTGACCATGACCCAAGTAACATTTCTTAAGAAAGTTATGGGAATAGACGGGCTGATAAAGGACAGCAGTGGTTTCACTACTCCAAGACTAATAACGTAATCTCTACACTGGGGTCCATCACCTGTTTAAGATATCAAAGAAGTATGAAGACAAAGATTATCGCATTCCATTCACAAAAAGAACCACCTCAAAATTATCCTCTTAAATTAAAAACAGGCTGCAAATTCCTAAAGATAACCCGAGGACACTGAGCGGTAAAGCATAATGTATGCACAAGTCCAAAAATCAAACAAAAGACCAAGTGATCACAACTCATCTAGAATTCTATACAATGTATTCGAACTGAGGCCAAATTCCACAACCTAAAGCAAGTTTTCATTCTAACAATCTGCATGCCCGTTTGCCATTAATTTGTTTTCCTGCACCTGCAATGAAAATGTGGAGGCATGTTTTTGTGTGTCGACCTTAGTGCACGATAGAGAAAACAGTAATCAGTTAAGAACAGGGTGACTCTCAGCAACAACTGCTTTTTATCTTACAGTTGTACACCTCCAAGTTCTAACACAAAATCCTAGGTAGTTTATTCATTTAATTTCAAAAGGAACTTAGTTTTTAGTGGCAGGAGTAACACAAACCTATGATATTTCCTAAAGCCCACACAGCTTGTTCGCAAACATTTTGATGAGGCGAATGCAGCAGTCTCAGAAAAAGTGGCACAGCATCTGAAAAATACAAACAAGTCCATGCAATTGTTAAGAAATACATCTCTCAAAAGATAAAACAGTTGACATACTTAATCCTTAAATAAATACTCAGTACTGCATGAGAAATTTCTCCCTTTGTTGAGTATTGGTCAGAACTTTAACTTCCCAGACGATACTGAAATAAGTCACTGTGTATTTTTCCCTCTCATATTTCCGGACTCCATTCAGCATCTTTTGACAATCCTTATGAAAGTATATGTACTGCAACAGTGTCTGTTTCTGTGAAGGCAGTCGTCTTGGTGTCCTGGAAGCTAATATGGATACCCCAGCCTCAACTTTAAGTCTCATTTTAGACCACTAGGTTTTGACAGTACTCAATTTGAGAGCCATCATCCAACATACCAGGACAACCTAGCAGGTCACTGCAGAACAGATGATTTCAAATGCTGCCATGACATGACAAAAAAAGGGAGCCAGTTGATTGAGCAGTAACAAGATTCCAAATGACAACACACGAACTCCCCAAACTCATCAAGGCAGCTACATTTCTAACTCAGACAGAATCCTCCTAACATTTAAAACTAAAGCTGAACCACTATTTAGAGCACATTCTGTGTGCACCACACCACACTTAACTAAGCTCTTTTCTTTAACCCTAGCAATAGAGGTGTCTGCTTACTTGATTCTCTAGTGACAAAGTCTAGTCTGAAATAAACACTCATTTACTTTAGATCACATGAAATTTTAAGAGATGCTGGTATTTTGTAGAAAAACTTTCAATATAGAACTTTTTTGGGGAAAAAAAAACAACATCAAGAGAATTCAGATTTTCTACTAAAGAGATATTTTACAATGCCTATAAACAAGGGAAAAAAGTCATCCTCAACAACTATTAAGTGTTTTCAGAAAAATGACAACAGACCACATTTTTTAATTAAAACAATCATTACAAGAAATAAAACATACTTTCGTATGTTTTAAATATTAGGTCAGCTAATATAAAGCATACACGCAGACCTAGTTAAAAATCAAAGACCGTCATAAAGATAATTACTGTAATTGGCACTCATCTTCAATCCGTCAACAAGCTAGGTTTAAAAAGAAAAGTGCTCTAGGTCATCAAGAGGTGTGGAACAATATATACTAATTAGGTTTCCTAAAGAAAATTCTAGATGCAACTGCAAACTCCAAGTATTAGCAACGATGCATACTTGAATAAAACCTGGATTTGACCCTTGAAATTAATAGGCTCTTAACAGAGTTTGTAAAAGCAAGGGTAACCAATCTTGCCAACTATGCAGTCTTAAAGCATACATTTATTTTAAATAAGTCCTTAGACTGACGTCATCTGCCTTAAATTCCTTCAAATTTGCTGTCGATAATTAACCTTTATTTCCAATTAAGAACTGATGAAACCCACCCAGCCATCTAACAGACAAGATGGTGCTGGTGCTAAGAACTCTCTTATGAGAGAGGTATATACCTACTATCTTACAATTTAATGCCTGACAACATACATGTTGAGAAGCCTGTAACTGCTTAGCACTAACAATGAAAGAGACAATCTACCTCGATCACTCAGGTTAGACAGTCAGTCATGGAAGAAACTGATATTTCATCACTTAAAGCACAACACACATTTTAGAATTACTTACTACATGGAACTTTTATTCAAAGCAGTCAATATATAATGGCGGCGGTGGGAAAACCAAAATTTGGTATAACTCTGGGTCTTTTTGTTGTTGGAAGCATAGCATGTTTAACAGTATCAGCAGCACAAACTGCAATACAACGCTAATTCCAACCATTAAAGATAACGGTATCTCACGTAGTGCAATTTTTGAGTATTTCTTCTTTGGATTTTAGACAAAGTTTTGTTTAAATGCATGTTTGATTCTTCCACGGGTCTCAAGGAAGAAGCTCTTATGTCACTTCTGTTTTGCCCTTTTTTTTTTTCAGATCACATAGGCCACGTTAAAAGTGCAGAAGATAGCTTGCAGTACTTGGCAATTCAGATTTCAAGTACAATTCCTCCTCAAACTTCAGATTCCTCAAAACACGTAGGCCAGTGTAGTGTTTTTGCTTCAACTTGATTTTGGAAGAGCTGGATGAGATTCTTTTTTTTTTTTAAGAAAAAAACTTTTTAATATTTGAAAACCAGCAGATGTAACTCTGCTACAAGCGTGAGTTCCCAGAAGAGATTACTCACCATCATGAAACCCAACTGAATTTAAAAATCTGAGAAAATGAAGAACAAAAGCGGGTGTGCACTTCAATTGATGCTGCTTGCCAGAGAAGAAGTAGAACTTCTGGCAGGAGACTTCATGGGCAGGTCCTTCAGCGACGGGCCTGTGATTGACAACTCAATTTCAACCATCCTAGCTATCTCATGAAAGGACCAACCCTATCACATGGATTGGTGAACATGCTTGAGATACAGAGAAACAGGAGTGTGGATGCTCTTTACAGTATCATTCAGATCTTCTTATTTTTGTGGAAGCTACACTGCATGCTTTATCAATGATCAAATACTGTTGGACTTACTAGATTGAACTACGGCCTGTGTTTGTTCAGAGGTTCCAGATGCAATGTTTGTCAAAGCCCAGGCAGCTTCAAACTGTAAAGAGGGACTGCAAAATAAGAAAAAAAAATATTGCAACATGAGTTTTCAACCAGAACACACAGACACGTTAGCTAAATTCTCAGAATTCTCGCAACAACTTAATAATCCAAGTTGTAGAAATACTCACTTGTCATCTCTTTCAAGACAGTGAACTAAAATAGGTAATATTCCAGATTTTATTAGATCATCAATTGGTGGATTGCGATCACTGGAAAGCAGCTTTCTGTTTAGGAAAAGAAAACACAAGACTTAGACAAATCACAGAACGAGAAGTCAAGACTAGAAACGATCTCAGGAGGTTGTTCAGTCCAACCTTCTGTTCAAAGCGCAGCAATTGGTAACGCTTAATCAGGTCGGTCATGGCTTCGTGTAGGTCAGTTTTGGAAACCTCCATACAGGGAGACTCAGCAACATCCCTGGACAAACTTTTCCAGTGTTGCACTATCTTCTGGCAGAGAATTTTCTTACCTAGCATCTACCTCAATCTCCAAGATGAAACTGGCTTCTTTTCAATAAGAAGGGAAAATAACTAAGCCCCCAAACTGAAATTACTAAATTACTGAAAAAATGAAGTTACTATATTCATTGCCTTTTTCAGTGACCATGTTTTCTCCAGTAATAAACTTCAGAATTAGTCAGTCAGTAAAATAAAGATCACCAGAGTTACTCAGTTACACCCTCCTGCAACTTCTCCCTCCCCCACCCACGAAGGGAGATAAGACGATCCTGGCTGCTTTGACAGGAACAGCAGAAGCTTGTTTCTTCTTCTTGCTCAGTGACAAGACAGTCACAGTGCAGACTATTCACAAACCACCTGCTCAAACAGGCAGAGAACTCTTATTACAATAGCCAATTAAAGATTTAGGTTTGGGGAGGGTGTTTTTTAAACATTTGTTTTTAAAAAAAGCATTTCTTATCAGTTTTCTGTTCCTGTTATTCCTGTCATCCCCCAGCCACACTGGGTAAAAATACAATGACAAAGCAGGAGGTTCATGAAACAGCAGTTAAATACTGAATTTATGCAAGCAAAATTTATACAAGTATTCTAGGATGCTTTGACACATGCAACTACAGAGAATCCCTCTTAAAACAAGAGGTGGTTTTAGTGGCCTAATCCATAACAGAACTAGCATAAAGGATTTTGCCAATTCTTTCTGTATTTAAATGTAAGGTCTTTGTAGCCCTGCTAGCTATATTTTACGGTACTGTGAGTACTGAACTATAGTGAATCCTAGTATTTCCTTGTACATAAAAATCCTGACTGCTTCAGAGAACCAGGTATTTTATTGAAGTTCTATTTATCAATGGTTTATTTTTTTTAATCAGTAAATGACATACTTTTTCCAATTAAACCAGAATACGTTGTTTGAATTCAAGCACATGGTAAAGAATGAAAATAGTATATTTGAGAAGAGTGTCTTACCTTGCAGCCTGCACAGCACTTAACTGTATACCCTGGTTGTCACTTGAAGCATTCTGAAATAAGACAGAATTTGAACCTTTCAGTATTTATCACTGTGATGATGCATGATGTTCAGACAAACAATTTCTTTTTTTTTTTTTTACCTGTACTATTGCTTCCAAAGAAGTGTTTTGCTAGAAAATAAATAAAACAACAGTTAGAAATCAAATCTCCAAAGTAAAAGTAATGACATGGTTTAAAGTTAAGTTAATTCTTACCACTCTAAAGTCACCATCTATATCAGAATCTTCACAGATATCCTCATGAGGTACATTTCTCCTCTTCAGAAGATGCTCATCTCTTTTGTTCTTAAAGAGAAGGGGGGTTGTTAAGAATGGAGAAGTTTCTTTTTTAAACCAGCATCATAAACATTCTTTCACTGATACTGTTAAAAGCTCCAATGTTCAAGAAGTTGGAAAAAGCAATAGAGGGGAGCGCATTTTGGAAATCACTTTTGCTTAGAAAAATTCCCCAACTTTATCTACAGCATTAACTGTACTTTTATTGGAAGTTTCATATTCACATATCCACCACTGACGCTACAACTTATTTGTCAGTATTTGTAACAAGACAATGCCATTCCCAGAAGCTACTTTTCTGTTCATCCCATAAGTAATTCAAGTTATGACTACATTTCTCAGGAATTATATTTCCAATGACTCTAAACAGTGCTGAACAACAGTTTCGGGAAAGAAAACAGCTTTATGTCTCCAGACATAACACCTGGTTTGAAAGGAAAAAAGGTAAGCCTTTTAAAATCTTTTAAAAGTTGTAATCCTTAGGAATAAAATCCTTGCTGCAAAAGCAAGAATTATTCTCCTCAGTAGATTACAAATACAATTCTGTTTTTCTGGACAGAAACTGTGAAATACAAAGCTTCTAGTACGGGGTATGGTAAGTCTAGAGCTTCCTTCTAAACCAAAGCACCTCTGCAAATTAGCAGAGACAATTAGTTTAACAATGGTGTTCCTGGTGACCTGCAGCGGAACACACAACAGGTTTTGTTTTAATTTTTATTTTTGAAGAGCCAACATAGCCAAATACCATTTTGTCAAAGCAATACTAGTTCATCTCACCTTCCTTAACTCCACGACAACTTCATTCCTTTGTCTTCTCATAGTCTGAAAAGAATCAAAACCGAAGTACATTATGTTCTGAATCTATTTCAAGTGATTAAGCTTTTGCACAACTATTTCCAAGTTCATGCACTTTAAACAGTACTTACAGGATTTCATTTTCACTATAGAAGTAGCAATCAGACAGGAAGTTGAAATAATTATTTTTTCTGTATTATTGCGTAATAAAACTGTCTCTCCTAGGTCTGCGTGTTAAAAAAATAAAGTATACTGAATGGGAGAATAAACAACTGTCTTAAGGGGCGATGTTGAAAGGAGCTGCGTATAAAACAGAACAGCACTGAAAATATTACAAGCACCGTGGCAAAGTAACAAAGCACACTAAGTTTGCCTGGTATTCATGACCCTCTCTTGATTCAAGAAACTATAAACTATTCTGAAAAAGCAGGCTGACGTTCAGATTGCGCAGGTAATCCTTCGTATAAACAAAGTGCAGCTGCTAAAGCAACAACTGGTAATAATTAATTCTTCAGAATAAGCAGATCCAGACAACAGCGTGCCCTTTTCCACACGATGCTACCAGGCTCCTCGTACTAGTGTACCCGTGAGCATCCTCTGCCACACGAAACACGGCTGGTTGTACTGGAGCTCTGCCTCACCCCAAAGCCAGGCTGCGCACCACCACTTGTTTCTCCCAGATACCGCAGTAAATTCACAGATTTCAGCTGTGCACATTCACTGCTGCATGAAACAGAACTAGCTTTGTGCCTTGGGGAATTGGTTCCTAAACAAGTTCAAATTAAGAGACCTAATAAGCACAGTTGAACTATGAAAATATTATTTAGAAATGAAAGCCACATAAAACCCTTGGTACTGTAAGAACAAATCTGTTTGGTTTTCTACAGTCTCCCATTTACAGTCCCCAGAAGATGGAATTGTGCATACACAGAAATTGGTTTACTAGTGCTCGTGTTACCACAGTGTAAACAGGAAAAGAAAACTCATTTGATCTAGTCTATAGTGATTTTATTCCATACTTCAAACTCTACAGTGAATGAGCAGAATTAAAACAACTGCCTTTTTACTGAGCCACTGGCAATTCCAGAGCATAAGGGACTGCATTAATGCAGGATGCGAGGAAGAGGAGCAGCGAGGAGAACTTCTGGATGGTGGCAAGAAACAGCTCTGAAGGTAAGGCTTATGGCTCAACTTTCAGTAAAAATAATTATGATCCTGAATGCACATTTTATCAGAATCAAAACTTGGACTCTGACCAAGATACTTTACCTTCTCGAAGGATGGAGTTAAAGGGGGCAAGAAAGGATGGGAGTGAAAAAGCAGGCATGGTTCCCCACTGCTTTGGAGGTAGAGCCCGTCACCATTTGAGGACCAAAATGCAGTTCATCATGAGAAAAACAGGCTAAAGACAGCATGACAAAAACAGGCGGTGAGGAACACCCACACCCCAACAGCTTCCCGTGACATAAAAGGCAAGGCACGTGCCTACCTAATGCAGCTGTGGCACCTGGAACCACCGGGGCAGAGGCACAACAACCAAGTACACGCTGACTGTCCCACGCTAAAAAGCACCAAAGCAAGTAGCCAGAAAATACGTACGTCTTCAAAGAATGTTAACGGATCAAACAAAACTAGCAGTAATAGTGGAGTCCAACGCTACTTAGATTCACTGCTATGACTTGCTCTCCACAGCAGATAAGCTTTTCAAATGTTTCTTAGAACTCTTCAGATAATGGTGAGAATCTCAAAACTGCAGTCTAAAGAGGGAAAAAGTGTACTTGGTAATAAATCTTTATGAACACAGCTCTGGACCAACGGATGTTCTCTGCAATGCTGTAATACTTCTCTTACAAGTACAGAAACGAAGCTTTAACGTTTTGTAGTGGCTCCAACTCACGTCTATACTGACACAAAACAGAAGAAGCTGCAAGGATAAACGTTTCTTCAGCAGCTATCTCCCCGCACGTGCACTTGTTAAACGCTCACTGCAGGCTGCTGGCACAGCCACAGGGCAGCCCACGGCCCAGCGCTGCGCAGCACACAACACGGAGCACACACCACTTGGGCACGGGGAAGTCCCTGCCTGCAGCTGCAGGCGCCGCAGGATGCTGTGCCCAAGGGAGCCATGTGCAACTCGAGCCCAGCAGAGCGTGACCCCGGGATCCCAGTGAAGAGTGGTGGCTCCAAAGAACAGAGCTGAAGGCGAGAAGCTCTCAGTCATTTATCTGTGCACAAAGTGCTGCTGGCCTTCCAGAGAACCTGATGTCAGCCACACTCCTGGATGTCACCTGCGACGCAGGGGACTTGGAAAGGCGCTGTGACGTTACAGCCACGCATCCTGCTGGAGGCTCCTGCTCTCAGCCTCTGATGTAGTTTGGTGTAATTTCTCCAAAGCCTACTGGCCTGGCATGCTCAAGTAGAAAATAAAATCAGGAAAACTCCTCTCAAAAAGACTGCAGAGTTGTACCAAGCCCCTGTGATCTCACACAAGTGAGAATGAACAAACATCTTTACATCCACTACACTTAGGGCAACCTAACAAATCAGCATACATAAAGAAAAGATGGATTGCAAGAAGAGATTCTTCTTGCCAGACTTCAATAGCAATGTTACCGTTCAAGCCCTTCAGCAGATCACCCAAATCCTGTGTTAGCTGCAGGATCCTGACACGTTCCAGTGTTTTTCACAGCAGCACCTGATTCAGAAGCATTCCACCCTCAGAACCAGCTCAGACCTACCAGCCCTTTCTCAGGATGCTGGCATATACCTGGAGCTTGTTCTCAGCTAACATGCCCTGACCCCTCTTCTACATCTCTCGGTATCCCTGCTCCTCACATACCCAACTCTACCATGCACACAGTCTGCCTCCACCCTTTTGGGGGGGATGCTACTACAAAGCATTTCACCTGAGCAGCTGTTTGTGCACCTCCAACAGGAAAAAGGTCTGGGAGCATACATAAAACTAACGGTCAAACTTCACCTATGTCCCCCATTCCAGCAAACGCTTTGCCAAAGGCACGGTTCCTACAGTGGGACTCACAGCCACGAGCTGCTGTAGGGCAGAGCTGCTTCAGCCATCTTCCTCCCTCAAAAGCTGTGTTAGCACCAGGCTGGTCTGCGACTCCACCGACAGACACCACGGGGGAGCAGGGGAAAGGGGGCACAGCCAGCTGCCTCCAACACCTTGCGTGGGCTGTACGGCACTTCCAAGCTTTTGTCAGACACCACTTGCTATAGCCCTGTGCCTAACTGCTCCACAGTTTGAGAAGGCTGGTCTGTAAGCCAGGCTGCCCAGCACAGTGACTACAAAACCCGGTCTTGTTCTTCACAGGTATGAGCAGCACTGAACTGCAGAACTAGGGAATAACTCCTCAGAGGTGCCTGCAAGCTCACATCTGGAATTGGTAAAACTCCAGAAAAGTGATTTAGATCCTCCTCCAGCTATTATTTCCCTCCTATATTGTTTCATTTGCAGACCACAGCAATCAAGTCTGCTCTCACGATCACAGATTAAAACCCCATGGAATTTTAATGCCAACAGTCTCTACAAGGTGCCACCCAAAAGACACATCTCAGCAACTCCGCCTGCTCTGGACTCTCGGTTCCAAAAAAAAAAAAAAAAAAAAGGAAAGAAAAGAAAATCAACGACACTCTTCATGGTGTCAATCTCATTTTTTTCTGGAGAAGTATGACTTTTTAAACAAAGTGTGTAAGCTTCATCACAGAAGTGCAAGTCAGCATGATGGAACCTATTTTTAACTAGCTCAGAGTGAAATTCCTGCTCTCCTTCAGTTCCTTCCTATTGGAACTGCAACCAAAGCATTCTGTGTGGGACACAGAACAGGTTGAAAAGCTTCTAACCACCTGGGAGCCAGTATCTCTCATGACACACCTTCCTTTCAACCCTCTAAAGCTTCCTTGGTGTTTCCAAATACATCACTGGTGTTACAAACCCAGTGAATTCCAGTGGCAACTCTTGAAAGTCCTGCCACAGCTAATCTTAAAGCTCCCAGACTCAATAGCTGCTCCAACACTGGTTTTGAAGTACCCTGCATCACAACGTTGGCCTCATTTTGCATCACATGTCTCTCGGTTGCAGAGCAGAAAGCTGTTTGACACTTCTCCTGTGCTGGCACTATTAAAGTGATTCTTAATATCTCACCCAACCACACAGGCAAGCGAGGGAAGAAAAGGCCAGCATAAAGTCACCAGTTTCTTCCAGTCTTTCCAAAGGAATAATACACAAAAAATACAGCTTTGGTTTCATTTCAGAAAACCTAAGCGTCAATCAAGCTTGAATGCTGCAGAAAGCAACAATCAGCAAAGAAAATATAACATTTAATCAAACAAAAACAGCAAAAAAATCTTTTCCACCCCTCCCAGAAGGGAGGCGATACTTGAGACCCCCAGCATGAAGCAGCACCAAACAGAACTACTCAGAAACAGCTCATTCACAAAACTCTGTCTACTGCAGATGCAATGACCGGCTTGCACTTTATCTTAGTAGCGAAGAGAAAAATCCAGTATTCGATTCCAAGGTCTATGGTACTACAAGAAAAAAAGTCAGAAAATAAGATTTCTTACCACAAAAACAGAGAAAACAGCTCATCCATTCTTATTCAAGGGAAAAAAAAAAATCAAGGCCAAGTAAAACCTGTTTCTCACGGAAGAGGAAAGATGAAAAAAGTACAAGTTACCTTAACTAGCTCTCCTAGTAAATAAGCATTTGCATAATTTATTAAAAGACAACAAACAAGCACTCTTTTCAGTATGATTTTGGTTTTTGACATTAGCAAGTGACCATTCCTGCAGCTCTTTAAGGCTAAGCTCCTTTGCACTCTGAGAGTGCATTTTTCCCACCCCCTCCAGCTCTGATTCTTAAGTCTTGGAAGAGCGTAGCAGCATCCTGCACCTCCTAACTGGGAGTCGTAAGCACTACACAGAGATACCGCCCTGGTGTTAGCTACAAATTACTGCTCTCCTGCCACAGACCCCTCGGATACCGAGCATAATAAACTTTTTATTGTTTCCTTAACCAGTACTATAAATAAGAACAAGCAAACCGTTTGTGTTTCTCTATTCCCGATGTTGTCACCAATCTGTCATCTCAAAGCACATGGCAGCAATTGCTCACAAGGTGACATGTCCGTGCACGCATGTTTACCCAGTGCTTAATTGTATGAAGGAAGTGTGCTAAACACCACATAAAACACGTGGTTTTGTTCTTTTTTCAAGGCCAGACTTTGTATTTTTAGAAGCACGTTGATATGGACTGGAAAATGAAAACCCAACTTTAACTCAGTAAGTATTCAAAAAGCTAAATAAACGCTTAGCATTTCTGAGGCTAAAACACTGAAAATCCCCTTTCTGTCTTTTATAAGATACACAATAACCTTTCTGGGAAGGGGTAAGACCTGGAAGCTAAGCACAACGTGACAGCAACTGCTATGCATTTAACCATAAATGGGCCGATTTGAGCAATATGTAACCACTTATATGTTACTTTAGAAGTTTGTAATTTACAACGTGCCAACCCTTACAGCCTGTAGAATTACCTGTGAATTTGGCACTCAAACCCAATACTGGGATAATTCAGGTTTTCTGATATGCCAAATGGAGGCCAACTGTCACAGAACAGGAGGATCGCCAGTGCTGAACACAAGTAACTAATGGCTAGAAGCACAACTTCAGCAGAGGTTAAACGGGGGAAGAGTGAAGTAGGCAAGATGAAGGGAAGAGATAAAGATCAAACGCTGGCTTCCTATGCGAAGTAAATAAGCCATCCTTCTGCTAGAAGCAGCGCGGGATCGCCAGCGCTGGGAGCCAGCTGAATATACTCATTAGCAACTGTTGCTGCCATAGGATACTTGGCTGGGAGCAGACATCACCCACACCTCACCCTCTAACGACACATGTGGCGCGTAAGCAGTTAACGAGCGATAGCCATAAGCCTGAGCCATTGTATGAAAAATAACCATCCCGGCTAGTTATTTTAAGTAGCAAGCGTATGCTCCAAGAGTTGTTGGGTAGATGTCAGTATCTCAAATTTAACACGGCCGACCAGGGCTTCTGTCGCGGTGCTGAAGGCCGCTGACATGCTTCAGCGAATTCAGAACAATACTGCAGAGGCTACCTCCTTCCTGAGGCACAAGTGCCCAACTGATTTTGTTTGTTTGTTTTTTGTGTGTGTGTCCACCTCGAACGTTCCCACTTCAGCTGATTTACCTCGAACCCCAGTACGTAGGCACCACAGAATACAAAACAGTGATGTACTGCAACCTCTATTTTCCCTTTACTTTCATTTTTAATGTGCTAGCACGTGCTTTCCTGTGCACCCTTCTAAACTCTCCCTGCTTTTAGAGTTATCTATCTGATGATAACAAAACAATTTATACAAAAACAAACGAACACCTTCACAAACAGCTGCTAACAAAGCTAACAACCCCATCAGTAAACACTGCAGCAATTATTCCCACTTCCAACTTTTTTGGCAGCACTGAGCGTTGAATATAACTGAATAATAAGTTGTTTGATCAAAGTTACAAACTGAGGTACTACTGATGCCTGGATTACCCAAGCGGGAAACGTGGCAGATGTTTTCATCAGTGACAGCAACTCAAACGCTGCCTTTATTTAAAAAAATGCCGCGCTCCGCACGTCATGTTTAAGGCTAGGATATTGTGTCACGCTAACCACGGGGACACGCAGCGAGGCCAGAGGAAAGCAGGAACGGGAAGGCCGAGGCCCGCTGCTGGCTCCCAACCTCACCATGCACAGAGGGCTGCTGGGCGAGGCGTGGTGCCCGGCTTTACCCCGTGAACGTTTCCTAGGGCAGCCCTAACTCCCTGCTCCCCCCCGCTTCATGGCCGAGCTTCCTCCAACGCGTGCGCAGCGGCGAGGCCGCCCAGAAGTTCACAGGCCGGGCAGCCGCCTCCACCGCCACCCAAGCGGGCGGTGCAACACCGCCGCTCGCCCTGTTTAGAGGGAAATAAAGCGGGTTGAGGTGGTTATTTCTGTGATAAAGAGATAACAGGGAATCGGGGGAGGCTCGGAGCGCCCCGGGGGAGGCCCGGCGAGGCTGGCGGCGGGCCCTGCCCCTCGCTGAGGCCCCGTGTGGCGGCGGGGAGCGGAGCGGGGCCGGGCCGGGCCTCCCGCAGCCGCCGCTGCCCCTCACGGCGGGGCCCAACGGTCGCGGCCGGCCCCGGAGCGCGGCCTCCGCCTTCCTCCCCCCCCCCCCCATCTCCTCCTCCTCCTCCTCCTGCCAGGCGGATGCGGGCAGGGGCAGGCCCGGCCGTGCCGCCCGCGGGCCCTACCTCCAGGTCGCGGCCTTTGTTCTTGAAGTTCTTGAGGCGCTGGTTGTCCAGCTTCTCCTGCTCCGCCATGGCGGCGGCGGGGGGGGGGAGCGCGGCTCCTCCGCCTCCTCCGCCGCCTCCTCCGCCGCCTGCCGGGCCCGAACCGGCCGGGATGGGTTCCCCTCCGCTTCCCCTTCCTTTCACGGTCCTTTCTTTTCCCTCTCCGCTCCCTTCCCGCTGAGGCGAGGCCGCCGCCGCCGCCGGGCCTGCTCCGGGCGCCGCTGCCGCCGGGGCCGGGCGGAACGGGCCGGGAGGGCGCTGAGGGGAGGGGGGGGGGGGGAAGGGGGAGGGGCAGCCTCGCTCTGGGCCGCCCGGCCGCGCCCGCCCATTGGCTGCGGAGCGTGCGCCCGCCGGCCAATGGGAGGAGGGGGAGGAGGAGGGGAGGGGGAGCGGCGCCGCCGCTGCGCGGGACCGTGACGCGCGCGGTGACGGGGAGCGGGGGGGGGGGGGAAGGGGGCGCTGTGAGGCGCTTGAGGGCCCGGCCCGCCGCCATCTTGGGTGGAGGCTGAGGCGGGACGGGCAGTACCCGGCCGTACCCAGCCATACCCAGCCGTGCCATACCCGGCCCTACCGGGCCGTACCGGGCCGTGTCGAGCAGTACCGGGCCGTGCTGTGCCAGGCCATGCCGCCCCGCCCTCCCCGGCCGCTGCCCCCACCGAAAGCCCCCCGCCGGCTGAGCGCCCGCCGCCCCCAGCGGGTGCTCGAGGGGAGCGCAGCCCCGCGCTCCGCGCCGCTGTTCGAGGGCCAGTTAAAAACGAGTAAAACACACTCCAAAAAACCACGGTTTTGATCCAAAGTTTCCACTCCTGGCGGTGCGGGGCGGCCTCTGGAGACGTGGGTAAGAGCCCCTGCAGAGCCAACATCCTCCACACGCAGCGGGGCTTTGCAGTGTTCTCATCTACACCACAACGCAGCCGCGCTCCTATTCCCCAACAAAATTTAGGGGGAATATTTCTGACTGGGATGAGCAGCATTGAGAGCAAAATTATTTTTCCGTAAGATCAGATTTCATGGCACTTCCTAGCCTCGTGACATGATAAAAAGAGGCCAAGTTGGCTTATTTATGCCCCAAATAGGTAGCTGTCAGCTTTTGGATGGCCACCTCAGATTTTTTTTACAGTCCCACATCTTATGATTTGATGATGACAGTCAGGTTTTGTGACAGTGGATTTTGGCCAGTAGTAACTGCTGTAACTCACTGTCAGGTGATGTAGGTGGACACTCTTTCCATACTAATTATGAGTTATCAGGACATAGGTTTTCTGGGGTTTGAGTGTAGTCATCAGCGTTACATGTTTGTTAACTCCCTGCTTCCTTCCAGGATGCTTTGTAACAAGAAATGTTACTTACGTGTTCCTCAAACTGTCATGAGTTGCAAAAAGCCATTCCTGAATTGAACATATCAGCAAAGGGAATGATACCAGGAAAATTCCGTAGAGGTGCGTTGTTTGTACATAGCCTGAGACATTTTGTTTACCCCAGATAATGTGGTTTTCAGACTATGTCCCTGTCTTCATTTTGAAAAATCCTAATATATATATATATTTATCAGGAACTCAGAGCTGATAAACTGTGGCCTCCTGCAGTGGCTCTTCCAGAAAAAAAAAAAAAAAAAAAAAAAAAAAGTATATATAAAAAAGTATTTTCTTCACAAAACATCTAGTGTTTTTTCCTCTCAAGGCTCACTTGGTAATGCATGTGACATCTGAACTCAATTTTAACTTCAGAGTAAAATATGCTCAGATTAGGACCTGTTACCTCCAGTCTCCCAGAACATTAGAAAAAAAGCTGCTAGCCAAAATTGTTTAAGCTAACCTGGTTCATTTTGTTTCAAAGGAGGTACAGAATATTGCAACAATACTCTACAAGTAGACGTGTAGACCAGAAGAGATGGTAAATTCTTTCTGTCTAATGTAACTTAATTCTCTGCATAAGTAGGAACACTTTCTGGAATTTATAGTCCCGATCATGCTTGCATGTAGTTTCTACTCCTAATGACCAGTAAAGTAAGGCAGGGGTTGTGGGGACTCTTCTCGTACAGGACTGCTAAGTCGTGTATGTTGATAAACCTTATGTCAGCAGTGGCCTTGATAGTCGGTGAGAAAAGTCAAAGCTATGATGGGAGATGCAGTCTCTCATGTGTGTAAACTAAGTCACTCAGAGATATATGAATATGAGAAGAGAGAACTTGATTTATGTTTTATGTTCAAGAAAACACAAAGATGGTGACCACTCAGACTATGGGTACCAGGGAGTGTTTTGTCTCTGGGAGATTTTTCCGTGGATGAGACTCCACTCACAGGTAGAGAGAGTTCTAATCAAGACTGAAAGTGACAGAAGTCCGAGTCACCTCAGCCACATAAATATAGTAACAATGTCACAGCAATATGGGTAGGGTAAATTAGGCTGAATTAGACCTGATGTCATTCCACATATGCATAACTAGTTGTCTCCCAATAAGTAAACCATCTTGTTCAAAGCTGGCTTTGGTACAGCAACCCCTACGTGTTGCAGTCTGGATAGACAAGAAAGACATTTTCTTGACATGGCTATTTACATTTTTAAAAGTAATTCTATTTATCCATTTGATAATGATTCAGGAGACTACACAGAGAAAATAAGTAAATAAATAAATAAATAAAAAGAACATCTACTTAGCTAGTTCTCATTCATTTTTGTTGATAGCACAGCTGGCTTCAGAAAACAGGATGTTTTAATGGTATAACCATGCCAATACCATACCTCATTGTTTCCAAATTAATGTATTTCATGTTGATGCTGTTGTATCAGAAGGAAATCTTTACTAAAGAAACAAGAAAAATATCAACATAGGTACAAAGTAGAAATGTGTGAAGTCTGGGAAAGAAGAAATTCCATCAGTCTGTTCAATTTTATAACAATTGAACAGGACTGACAGAGTGTCTCATTGGTTTTAGGTTCTGCTTTTGCTGTTTTAAGGAAATGATTAGCAGGTGAAATATTTTGCATTACCGAATTGGAAATCTCTTATATTTGCTATGGCTTTTGTTACACCAAGTAACCCTGCATTTATATCTGAATGGCTTAAATTAGCTGAAGTGAAACTCCCTAGATTTAATTTTCAGGCATATCTTAAAACAGCTGCCTCCTTTTGTGATGAAAGATTGTGTCATATGCAAAATATGCAAAATCCTGCATCTTCTTCATTCTCTGTCATCTTTGGAATTGCCCTTTCTGAACAAACCTGTTGTAATCACGCAGTTGGTGTGATGGAAATAGTATTACACTGGCAACCATGCCCTAACACTTTTTGCTGAACCACAGCTTTTTTACATAATAAGAGCATCTCGAAAGGAATACCTAAAAATAATAAAGGTTTACCTAATAAGTATTACAAATAATGTGAAAATTCAGGGTGGAACACTGTGAATCTCTTATTCTGACTGGCTGATCTGTTTGTACAGTTAACATTCATCTCCTCCCGAGGAAATTATGCACAGATCGAAGGAAATACAAGACTTTTAAAAAGTGTAATAGCTTTAGAGCTTTATCTGAAAGTATCAGTTTAAATATTGAGAAGTGACTGTTATAGAACAGCATGAAGTCATCTGTCTCAAAATTCAAACAGGGACACACCTCTCAATAATATACTGGTTAGTTCTAACATCACTTCTTTTGAGAAACAATTTTAGTGTCCCTGAGAAAGATTTTTGCAGAATGATTTTTAAATTTTTTGTGGCCCAAAAAAAGTTTTATTTGAGTATTCAGTATCTTAAGGCAAAACAGATTCCTGACTATGCCTTAAGATTACAAGTAGTCAGGCTGTGAAGGTGGGAAATATGCAGTGTCTAAGCAGTTTGTGGAAGGGAAAGAAAAAATGTTTTGCCCCATCACTGCTCCTGTCATAGTTACCTTTTCCTTGTCTTGGCCAACCCAAACATATCAAATTATCCCACCTCTGCCACCTCCCTCTGTCACCACACTTAGCAATAGCTGATGATGTAGCATGAGGTTTGGAAAAGATGGAAGTGGAAAGCCAGCACATTCTCTAGAGACCAAAACTGACTCAATGCCCTAACTAGTAACAATGACCTTTTAGTGAAGTCATCTCTCTATTAACCTTCCCCCGTGTTCTTGGAAAAAGATTGACAGAGACAAGGACTGAGCAGTAATGTCCCTTCATGAGTAACCATTTGAAAATAACTGAGAACCACCAAGTTGGTGTTCCTTGTAGAATCTTCCTTCAAATTGACACC
Organism: Oxyura jamaicensis; assembly: GCF_011077185.1. NCBI lineage: Eukaryota > Metazoa > Chordata > Aves > Anseriformes > Anatidae > Oxyura > Oxyura jamaicensis. The sequence continues at coordinate 23,614,779 of NC_048901.1, read as the reverse complement.
TGTCATAAAATCCCATTGCTGCATCACCAGATCTAACGTACCCTTCTGGTGCAAGGAGTTTTCTTACTGTGCATCCTCATATGTAATGTAAGAACAGGCTCTGCTCTTATGAAATTATGTTCGTTTGGAGGAAGACTGTTCTTCATCAGTCTTTGATCTGCACTTCTGATCTGGTGTCATCTGAAGAATCATTTACGGTCTGACTTAAGTGAAGACATAATCAGAGATTAATCAAGTGCATCTTGTTTAACTGTAGTGTAATTAATCTGTTTAGCTCTCAGAGGAACAATTACCAAGTTATTTTTTATTGGTTTGATTTTACCTCAGATGTGCAGTGCAAATCTCCAAGCACATGGAAGAATAGTTCTGAAGACGAGTTCCCTTCTGAGTTCTTGATCTTGTGGCATTGGTCTGTCTTTCAACAAAACAAAACAAGAACAAAACACAGGTATTTTCATCCTAAATTAGTTTCTTTACAAGGATATGGTTTGGTTTAATGTAGATAACTACAACACAATAAATTATACATATAATGCAAATTCTCTTGGTATGCTAATGTTAAAACATCACATGATATTACAACCCAAAGCTGTATATTTTTTCATGTTTTTGCATATTTCTCAGATTGGAAAATAATACTAATGCAAATATAAAGTTGTGAATTAGGTTTTTCTCCTCTTCCAGTCCTTCAAGCGTTAACAGGAAAGATGCTGAGAGCTGGCTTAACGTCTTATTAAATGAGTGGCTCCTGGCACTTGAGCATAAAGTTAGGGTAGCTTGAGATAGTTATAATTTGTGCAGGATTTGAGGTCTCTGGCGATGTATAGGTGGTAGAAAGGAGATTTCACTTGACAAAGGAAGATTTTTTCTCCAGTAGGCATTTCTTTTTGTAAGCAACCAATTTTGTCACTTTTTAGAGTTCCTGACACAGAGAGTTTGCTGCTTGGGCATTGTGTTTGATGGTATGAAAATTCTTTCCTGCCAAGCAGCTACAACATGGAGAGGCCATGCTGATTTATAGCAGTGATCCCTTGGACCTGGGAGAGGAGGCAGGATATGTGGGTTGGAAATGGCTTTTAGCCACAGCTGTCCTTTACCCCGGTTGTCACTTCCGTGCTGTGCCTCCTACGGGGTGTAAAACAGAATTGGTTCTTCAGTGTTCCAGGTCATGCTGCGAGCCTCCCCTGCCCTCAGATGTTCATGTAACTAGGTAACTTTGCTGAGCAAGGCCCTGCTTTGGGTCTCCCAAGGAATGGTATTTCACTTGCTGGGTGGCACAGCAGGCAGGGCCCACCTCTTGCACGTTCTCACTTCCAACGTCCTTTCCTTGGTGCTGGGACCATGAGCAAGGGTAAGCTTCCCAGCATCATCTGGGAGCTCCCTTTCACAGGAAATACAAGGAGGAGTACTCACTATTTTAAATTCCCTTTATTCTCAGTCTGGCATAGTAATCATACTTTAGAAAGCTGGTCTCCCTTTATTTATTTATTTTTAATTCTTTATTTCCCCATCTAATAAACTTTATTATACAGGTTACTGAGCTTCATATATGCATACATAGATGTATCAGAAATAGTTTACATTTACAAACTTGTAATGTTTATAATTTTGAACTTTGCACTTGATTATACAATTAGAAAATGTGTGATTATCAAGTTATTATCTTGAAAATCTCTTTCAAGTAATAATATAGATAAATTTGAAATCTTTTACTATTTTTTTTTTGCCCTAAACATTCATTAAAGTAACATAAATTACTGAAAATGGCATCTCATAGCCAGTAAACCTATCTCCCTAGGATGAGAAACAAAGTATTATGTGAAACTGAGAAGATTTGTTTCACAAATAAAAATGTTTTTTAATCCTGGGGTTTATCTGCCTTTTCAGACTCGAAATGGAAAAGCTAGTATTAACAAACAAGTAGATCACTGGACTGCTGGTGGGATATTTTATGACAATCTTTCATCTGCTCTGCAAAAGCAGCTAGCTGTTTTCATTTTACACACATCATCCCCAAGCCTGGATTCCAACCGCACTTGCTGGACGTTGGAACAGCCATATCAAATAATACCTAAACTTAGCCTGGGATCAGCTGTGAATATTGCACCAGATGAAAAAGGCTTAAAAAAGCTGTCATGCAGAAATAGTAAATACACAGAACTCAGCTTCATAGAACAGGGACTTTGTTATAAAAGGACATCATTACTAAAAGCAACTACCTGAGATTGAACAGGACCAACTCAATCAAGTAAGGCACTGTGGTTTTCTTGGGCTCCATGAAGCAGCTCAGGTTCTTTTGCTGCTTTTTTTTCTTTTTTCACCTTTCCCCAAAGCAGCTCTGTAGCTCCTTAGCATCAAAAGCCTTTTCTAGAAAGAACCTGAGGTGCTGACAGACATTTTCTGCTGAATGAGAGGGCAGCTGGAGGCGTAGAGATCCCAGAAGCAAGTCAGCATGGGGCCCTTAGCATCAGCTCATGCAAACCCCTCACCAGGCAGCAATGGGCTGTGAGCAGCAATGCTGTGCTTGCGTTTCAGACCTCCCCACTGAAGGAACAGCAAGCACAGGCTGATTTCAGGGGAACTCATTCAGTCACACTTTTGCAAAAGACAACACAATTTCTATGGTTAAATCTAGGAAAAAGAGATGATTTCTGCTCTGAATGCAACTTTTGCATTTAGTCTTCTTTTAGGTCATTTTGTTATAATTATGCCATTAAGCAGCAGCTGTGTAGGATTGCACCTTTTAGTAGTGTTTGATTTTATTTGAGCCTCTATATTCACCTCTGCTCTTTTCTTATTTTACCCATTTGAACTGTTTGAGCCAGACTGCAATTTTTTCTCTCTTAGAAAACATTCACACAAACCTGAAGTTCTTTTCCGGACTATTGCTTTGTTAGCAGATTCTTTATTAGTTGCTCATATTTGCTTTGCTCCAGTTGTAAGCCATTTTGCAGTGAAAGGCTGCACATTGAGTGTCTGCAGCATCTACAGCAAATCCACGAGAGTTCCTGCTCTCACTGCTGACTCTGCTATCCTTGCTTTACTCTTGCTATTGTCGAGAGGCATGCGAAAACAGCAGTGCAACGGACTGTGCACTGAAGACACATCTGGTGTGGATGTGTGTCATCCCTTTTGAGCTGCTTCTTGGATAGATTATTAACCCTAAACTTAAATACAGCATCCTCCCCTACTTCTCACTTGAAAAAAGAATTGATATACAATCATTTCAGCTTATTTTCTACTTACTTTTCAAATTGTTACCCTAACAATTAACAGTCTTAAGATGCTTTTTGATGGAAGTTGGCTAAATGCTTTGCATGACAGTAGGAAAAGCTGTGGACCACAAACTCCTGACTACACATAATACGTAGTACAGTAGTCTAATGTTTTGAAATTTAAATACCACTGACAAGTGTCTTTGTTCCTTATAGGGCTAGAAAGATACCACAGTACTGCTCTGTGGCCAGGGCTGGGAAATAAATGACTTACCCTGCTTTGAAAGGTAATATAGCCCGTATAACACTGCCAGGTACTACTCTAGAGCATGAGCAGAAAGAACTTTTAGGTAGTTTTCTGCAAGAAGTTGCAGCTCTCATATCTTTGGGCTAAATTCATTCTCGTGCAGGGGTCAGTCTCCTGCACAGTGGGACACTTCTGTTGTATTCAAAAGCTGCAGAGTTCCCATGCATGTGTCTCCTTTATTTTTCTGTGTCCGTTTTACAACTAGGATTTAGAATTATTTCTTATATTGTATTTTAGCTTTGCTGTATTTTGGAAAAAAAAAAAAAGATGTATTTACACGTATATAAACTACCCTTTAGTTGGAGTGGTACCTGGAAACCTACTTTCTAGCCACACAGAACTGAAAAAGAAAATCAGCCTAAAACATTCTAACATGTCCAAAACTCAGTAGGATTCAACGCCTTTCCATTTATAACACTTTAATCATGTTGTACAATACACTGAAATTACTAAGAGATGTTCTTCAACTTGGTTTCAGTAACGGCCCATATCAGATGTTCATGAAGCCAGAGGCCTGCTGATATCACTGTGCCAAATTAGTTTTAGTGCTCTCACTCATTTGACACCATCCTTCATCAGGCTTTCTTTCATGTGCTTACTTCAGACCTAAGCATTATAGATGCCTTGAGGATGTCCTCCCACATGGCCTGTTTGAATTCGATCCTCGTTAATGAACACTTCCTTCTAGTCCAAGAGCTCTAGATATTTTCATTTTTCTTTTCTTTTTTCTTTTTTTTTGGAAGCTACTGCATGATTAGTTATAAGATAATGCACAATATTATTTTCCCTCCAAAAGAGAGCCTGCAAAACAGATCCCCAGATGGTACAAATTAAAGGTAGTTCCTCTGTCTTCAGTGGCAGTTTGCTGATTCACATCATCTGAACATCTGCTCTTGTGATTAGAAAATAAACTTAGGGCTCCCCCATGACTGCAAACGCTAAGCAGCAGGCAGTCGTGTTAAAATTTATGTTCAGAGTTTCAGAGCTATCTCTGAAATAGTACATGAACCTATGTCTGATCTTAGTTATTCTGACCTAAGTTAACTTTGTATGTAATATCACCTTTTATTTGGGGATTGCTTTTGATTTACCTTGGTGGTTTTTTTCTACAGCACTGCCTGTATACATTCAGCTTTTAATGCATTAGATCAGATCATTTGGAGACAAAATTACAGATTGTAAATTGACCCTTGCTAAAGAAGTTTATTGGTGCTGGAGCTGGAGTTGATCACAAAATTCATCAGCTGCAAACAGCCAAAAAAGAACAGGAATCAAGCATGAATCAGCAGATTGCAGGGCTGCATTTCCTGTCTTTGTCTTAGCAGCTCTACCTTTCAAACAGAACAACTTCCTGATAAGAGCAAAGGAATAAAATTTCATTTGGAATAAAAAGTGAGGAAACAGTTGGCTAAAGGAGGCGTTTCAGTGTCCCTAGTCAGCTCACGGGACTGGGACCTTCAGTATTCTGAATTCTGTTCCCCCTGAAGGCTGGCTGTGTGCAGCAAGGATAGGTCACTTGCCCCCATATCCTACATTTCTCGGCCTTTCAGATGGAAGAGTGATGCTGAGAGTTGTATTTTAAGAAAATAATATATACAGTATGGTTAGAGAATTAAATACCAGTATGAAGTATTAGGTAAGATGAGTTTCACGTTGTACATGAAACACTTGGGCACTGGAACAGGTTCCCAAGGGCAGTGGTCCGAGCACTAAGCCTGCTGGAGTTTGGGAAGCATTTGGATAATGCTCTCAGACACAGGGTTTGGGTTTTGGCCAGTCTGCATGGAACCAGGAGTTGGAGTCAATGATCATTCTGGGTCCCTTCCAACTCTGGGTATTCTAGGATTCTGTGACTAAAAGGATCACAGAGATAGAGACGCTTATGGGAGCATCTAAATTGTAAGCTGTCTTACTTCTGGCTGTCAACAGTGCCAGTGAGCAGAATTTAGCATATAAAATGGCATCGGATCCAAGATATCTCTTTTACGCAACAAAAATGTAAATGTCCAGATGCAGACTGCTATTTTCAATGCTGTGTTTCAGGCTAATTTTGCAAGGAAACTAGAATATATAACTGACTTAGGAATTTTGGAAGGCTGAAGGATTGATGTTGAGTAGAGATGTGAAAATACACTAACTATGCATCTCTCTTTGTTAAAATGTAATGAAGAAAATGAGTACTTCTGAGCAGCAGCGCTAATGAGGCCCATTCTCACAAGGACTTGAGACTGATCTCTCCTTGATTTTCTGATGTCTGATAAGGGGGAATATTTCTGTTTCAGCTTTTCTTTTGGAGGGGGGATAATGGCCACATAATTTTCCTGAAATATGTAGAGTTTTATTACCTTTAAGAACTCTACACCTGTCAAATCACCTAGATCAACTCTTTTCTTTTAAAGTTCATTACTTCTTTTTATATTAAAATTTCCTTTTAGGTACGAACTGTAATTCAAGGCTCTTATAAATCACTACCTCCTTCATGTGAAAATTCATTTTAAGGTTAATGGCAATTCCAATTTAGCAGCACATCATTATAATCTAATAAGCTGGGGAGTAACTATTGTCCTTTCTCCACCATGATATTCAGAGTCTGTGAGACAGATAGAGTGGAATTTTGTTGAGTTCCTGCAGGAGAATAATGCTGCTGGCACACAGAAGGAAGCAGAGGAAGTGAAACTGCTGAGGAGTGACAAGGGACTGGGAGAATGGCTGTTTGGCAGTCCCAGATGCTGTAGTGGCCAACAGAGTATTTTTTTTTTTTTCAGTATTTGCAGTATTTTAGTAGACTATGAGTAATACTTGCCCACAGCCTAGGAAATAGAAAACTGATATAAACCTGGTTGCACTGCCATCTGTTGCATGGGAGATTTTGAGGCAAACGTACCTGCCTGAGGATTTGAGTACATAGCTGCCGGTGTATATTTACTCTAATGGTAAAAATTGCTTTTTTTTTTTTTTTTTAAAAAAAAAAAAGAAGTAGAAGAAAAAGAGAGAGGGAAAGAAGAAGGGAAAAGGAAAACCTCACAGTAGCCAGTTAGGAAGAGAAGCAAGGGTGTCTGCAGACAAGTTTCCTCCTGCAGGCTCCTATACAGTGCAGCGCGTGTTCCCCCATAATACCTTCCTGTAGGAATGAGAGAGTTTTCATTCAGATCCACTCAACCCCCTATTGATTGTTCCTGCCTTTGATGCTCTTGGTGCGGACAGGAGCACACTTTAATCAGGAGCATGTGTTGCACACTAATGGGTTGTTAAGCTTTGGCATCTATATCACTGGGTCATGCTTATTGAATATTAAATGACTATTGTCTATTTCTCCCCACCCTTAGCATAAAGCAAAGACTACAACTGAGAAATGGAAAAAGGATGGGAAGACTGGGTGATTCCCACCCCGGCGACATTGCCTCCCTTGGAACCCACCCCAACAGACATTCAGGGCTTGTAATTGCACAGCCGTGAGCGTGATGGAACAAGGTTTCTTTCTGGGGAGGTAAGTTTGGTACAGTCAGAGGGGGTAGTAGGTCAGGATGAGTCCTCCTGAAGGTACTAACATGAAGTAGTCCCACATACTGACAGCTTAGTAGTCAAACAGTAAATGGAGTTTCCTCCAGAGTTACCTTCGATTCTCTGTAACTTTGAAAGATGTTTCAAATAAATGTCAGGCTTGTTGTTTTGTTAGCCTTAGCTCATTATTCATCTTAAGCTATCCATGATTTGAAAATCACTATTTCTTCTATGGAACAGATTGCAGGAGGGATTCCCATGAGATATAAACACTGTTTTTAATCCTCTCAGCATTTATATGCTGTAAATAAATCAGAACCCTGTGAAACAAGTATGAAAAACTTAATACAATTTGCTGTACATGTGAATTATATTGCTAACATATTTAATGGACTTTTAATTACAGGAAAATATACAATATCTTTGTGCCTGCTGGGTTAGTGAAGTTGGTAATAACAAACCCCCCAAAGCAAATGAAAAAGCACATGGAGGAAGGTCCTGTGTTACTGCAGCAAATCATCACATTCAGAGGTTCTCCCTTGTCTCTAAGGGTGTTCTTTTGGCAGCTGGGTGCTAGCCTTTCCCTCACTGGTGGTACCATTGTCTGGTGGTACTGGGGGTTGAAAATACTGCGAAAGGAGGAGATGGTCCAAAAAACTAAAAGTTAAGGTCAGAGGGTATACTGCGATGCTTTTTCACATTCACATTCTTTCAGTGTGTGATACTATTTGTATTTATTGGCTAAACAAGTTTATGAGAAAAGCTACAAATACTGATTTAATTATAGCTCATCTCAAAAATGTTTGCCTTTTTTAAAAAAAAATCAAAGAATGAAGTACAAAAGAACAGAATAAGAAGATTTGTTAATAAAATAATTGTCAAAAATAATTTCCTCAAAATAATTTATCTTTAGAGAAATCTTTTGACAAATTTTTTTGAACATTTGAGTCTATAGATTTTCAAGTTGAATTGGAATATTTACATTTTAAGGGACTTAAACCAGCATTTTGGGGATCAGATAAATATTAAAGTAAATGCATTTCTCTGTTCTGACACACTTCTTTGAAAAAACAGTAGTTTGGACATCTCTCGCTGTTATGACATCTGTTATGACATGTTTGGACATCTCTCGCTGTTTCTGTTCCCCAAAGTGCTGTAGCTTTGAAACATTCATCTTAATGTGGAAGGAAATGTGGATATTTCTTAGAATGCAGAAATTAGAATTTAAGAAACTGTCACCATTGGGTTGTAAATACTTCACGTCTGAAAATGTCTGATCAATGAAAAAGTGAGGAACAGATCTGTGACTTCATCTCAGAACAGAGAGATCTCCAGATCGTGTTGTTGCCGTTAGAATTTACAGTCAGTTTCATTTCTATTAACTGCAGTATGTCTTATGTGCCACAAGATGTCTCAGTGCAGAAATACAAAACTTTATACTAGTGCTTTTACAATATTACTCGATTTAGATAAGAATTTCCAGTATTTGGCTTGGGTTTTACCTAATACTCAACAGGGGCTTTTTAGTAGCACATGAGAAAGAGAAGTGGATACCTATTTACCCATTAGCAGAGACAATAAATTCTTATTTTAAATGGTTAATGAACAAAATGACTCATTGGAAAATCTTAATTTTAAAAAAGGAAGGGCTGAGAGTATAGCCCTGAGTGAGCAGGCAATAGCTGAGAAACACGAGTGTTTTCCTATGTAGGTTAAATGGAAAAACGTTTTTTAACCACTATATTTCATTCCCACATTTGATTTTAATAAGATGTTATATTTTAATAATTCATATTCAGGATTGATATTGTTTGGGGTTGCTATAGGGAGTCGACTATTTGTATAACGTTTTCTCTAAGGTGACATTATCTTTGGGGCCTAATGTTACTAAAATCTGTGAAAAAAATGTCTTTTGCATGTAATATATGTTCAGAGAGAATACTTGTGTAGTTACACATATGAACAAAAGTAGAACCGCTTGCCTCCATTAAATGTATATTTTAAAATAAGAAAATAAGAAAAAAAAAAGGAAAAAAAATAAGAAAAGGCTTCTTAACATACTTATTGCAAGAGCAGAATGGGAATTTTTCTCACCAGTTTTTCTTTTCTCTATCCTTTTCCATTGTGTTTCTTATCTTTTCTCACTTCCTCTCCTGCTCAACTTTTTATATACTTTCTCTGTAACAGACTATTTCTTATTTTATTTTACCTCTTTAGATTAGGAGATAAAATAGAATAATTCAAGCTGTGTTTGTATGTGCTCATGCCGGTGTGCAGCATGTATAAATAACTGATGAATACATAAGCATTTGTATTGTGAACAGCTGTACACATTTTAGGTACATTGAACCTTTCATTGTAAAGCCTTAACAAAGGAAAAAAATATGTGAATTCAGTCAAAAGCCATTGCATTGTGCTGCGGATACGTGCAATGATAGTAGCCAGCGGTGGAGCCCCAGGCATGAGACCCAGCCGATAAGGGGAGTAACATTCATTTCTCAGAGCGCTGTTACACTATTTACACAATGCCTTTCCATTTTGCTTTGTAACAAAATGAAAAGAGGGGTTTTAGCATGAATCTATGATGGTCCTAAACAAAACAAGAACGTTTCAGAATTATGAATCAGTTAAGAGAAGGCTGCAAGACTGGCTTTCTTTAATGATTAACGTGTATGCCTTAGATAAAGTAACTGAAAACGATTGATTAAGGCACAGTTACCCTTTAGCAGCCAAGCACAGTTGTTAGGGAGATTAGCTTTTCTTTGGATCAATGAAGTTGTTGCTGCATTCTCCAACTATATTTGCTAAAAAAGGAAAGGCTCAGGTTTTAGAGCTAGATGATTTATTTAAACTCACAAAATTGCTTATTTTAGCCAATGTTCCACAAGATTTGGGTAACTTATAGCAGTAGTATATGGTCCAGAAACTCCTCCCATCAGTCAGGCACAACAAAAAGATGATCTTTGGACCACAGAAAGCATATTCTTAGGCTAAGAGGGAATGGATGAATAAAATGAGGTACAAGGAAACAATAAAACAACAACCTCCAAAAATATGGGCCAGGACCTTATCATAAAAGTGTAAGAGCTATTGTCAGGGTTTTTGCACACATCATGGGAAAGGAGTGCTTCAAGGAAGGACCTGGAAGAAAACAATGAAACAATTTTGTAAATGTGTTTGGGTTATTGTTTCTAAGTATAAGGAGCAGCATGAGAGCAAGCACAAAAACACTCAATTAAAATCTAATAAAAAGACCACAAAAACTGTCATCACCGTTCTGATAGCTATTGAAGGACAGGGAAAGTGAGAAAATACCAGCTGTGCAAAGACCAGCAAGTGTCACTGGAGAGGGGGGCACAGAGGAGACAGGTGAGGAGAGGTGTCTCGATGGCAGCCCAGCTTAGCTCTAGATGTGGTACAATTGCATTGCAAACTGTGAACCAGTACGAGTGGTTCAAGAACATCACGGTTTGAATACTGTAGAAACTGAAACACAAGATAAAGCACGATTTGTTAAAATTGTATGCATTCAAAATAAGGTGTGTTTGTAATTGTTACTGGTTCATGAATTTATAATTGCAAATTTTACCTGCAGCTTGATATGTGCTTTTTAAGTAGGGTCTCCACCCTCAAGAATTTACATCCTGAATTACAGAGACTTAAATAGTCTATTGTGTGATCTGATGAGATGTATGTCCAGAATCCTTATGCCTGGAATACTTGAGCTAATTATAAGAGCAAGAAGTCTGATTGCAGCATAGAACTCTGCATGGGACATTTACTTTGGCAAGAAAGCCTACTTCAAGCAGTATAATATGCATACGGTGCTCTTAAATATTGTTTTTCTACACACTGGGCTTAGAACTAATATTTGATATTTGAAAGTCTTTCCTTTGGTTGTTTCAGTTAACTTCTTAGAAATGAGGAGGAGATAGCAACAGAGTGTTTGGAGTAACTCGACCAGCTCTAGAAGCTTGCATTACCTGACACTGAAAAAGCCTTGTCCCGCGTTCCTTCTGCATGACCCTTCCCTGTGATTCTGCAGAGTATTTGGTTACTGGGAGAGTGGTCTCCCAGACAAAGGAGGAGGGAGTGTTACTATCCAAATTTCTGGTGGTTTCTTATGCTGTTCCCTGCCTTCCCTTAAAACAGCATTTGATCCTATTGGACTTATGCTCAATCAGCTCCATGACAGCTGTTTCAAAACTCAGAAAGCTCATTGTGGTTTTATACCACAGTCATCTTATCAGTGAATGGTCAGAAGGGCAATTCCCCATATTCTGGATTTGTTAACTTTGAGATTGTCACACCCAAACATGGCCCAGTGGATAAACTTCTTGAGAGGGGCAGGATACAACATGCCTCAGGATTCACAGATCCTGCCCGGTGTGTTTCACTACCCATTTATTTATTCAGGGATGGTTATTCTGTCAACAGAAACAAACAGTTACAGTCGACTTTGTGTAAGAAATAACAGCTTCAGACATGATATCCCCTTTCCAGTCCTGTTCCATTACAGGGAACATTTTCTTTTTCAGCTAAGCAGTCAAAGGATCTAAAGCTCTCCATGGCAGAATGAAGCAGCGAAATGCCTTTATAACTTCCCTGCTATTGATTGTGCCATGTAATGTGGGATGGGATCGGATATCAAACAATTTCCAGGCTTCCAGCAGGGACAAAACAGTGCCCTGGTGTGAGTATACACACAAGGGCAGAAGGCACAGATGTTGCATTCAGTGGCACGGAGGGGTCCTGCTCCCTGCCTCTGACAACTGACCTTCATTCCGCATGAACCCGCCTGGTTGTGGGCCAGGGCAACGCGCCACATTGGCTGCCAAGCGCGCACAGCTGTGCTCTGCTCTGTATTCCTGCAGAGCTCAGACAGAAGTTGCACTTCCTCTGCACCTCCCTGTCCATATAATAAAACTTGCAAGGACCTTTACACAAAACGTGCTGGATATTCACGGAAATGCTTTGCTCCAGGTGTAGGAAGGAAATCTGAAACAGTGGAGTCTATATCCACTAACTCCTCATCCTGAAGAAGCCCCCAGGTACACTCTTTACTCATACAATATAGGAAAAGACCAGCTAGCTCCAGGAGCAGACGAACTAATTAAGTCTGGGCTCTGTGGATTTATGTGCTCTTGTTGGCTCTCCTGCGGCTAAAATGGAACATTTATCCCAAGAGATTAGTCTCTTGTACCTTATCAGCCTTGCCTTCACCGAGGGCACCGGTGTGGTCACTTTTCTCTATCTCACTGATTTTTTTTAATTAAACTTTCAGTCATGTAGTCCTTTGAGAATCCTTCTCTCTGTCCCAGCTGATTGATATTTAAGGCTTAAAAATTATTCAAAAAGGTAGGGGGCTCCATGGGCAGATAAAATGGCCACGGTTTCACTTCTTTAGGAAAGCTCACAGAAAACAAAACAAAACAACAAAAAAAAACCACACTATTTTAAAATTCTAAATGTTCTGTAAAGTGAATGGAACAGAGTCCATTTCCCTTGCAGTGTAATGTATAAGATTTTCTTCGGATCAATGTGAGCATTGTTTCGTCTATTTTGATAACCTGAAGAAGCAACTGTTTGCCTGAAAGCGTATCCTCTATTCTTGCTATATCAGCTGGTCTATATGTTGTTTCTCCCTTCAGAACTTGCTTCTTGTCTAATTAGAGACCCCGGTGCACTCATTAAATCTCTCACGGAGTATTTCTCCCTGAGGAAGTCCTGAGGCCAGTGAACTAGACTCAGATTTATAATAGACACATGATTAGATTAAACTAGTGGGAGAATTAAATGTACCACACACATGCAAATGTTCCTAAATTTATTGTTCTGAAACAACACATTATTTATCGCTGAACTGACAGGTTTAGAAAAATAACATTACCATTGTTGTGGACTTTTTCAAAACCTTTTTTGGGCAAGAAGATGATATTTTATATTGACTATAAATCTTCAGACCAAGCAATGGCAAGTGTAAATGCTTGCTCCCCTTTTAGGAACGTAGGCTCAACATGACTCAGGATTTAGCCCACAGTAATTACTGTCAGTATTAATAACAGCTTCTGTTGGGAAAGCTTCCTTTGTTCACCATTACAGCAAATTCACCTGATGACTTCTTGGCTTTGAATAATGTATGCATGAGACAATAGGGTATGTCTGGTGCTTTTCTTGCTGCTTCACCCTGCTGTAACTTGAAATTCCTGCCTGTTTGTTAGTAAGGACTAAATGTAAACTTCTCACGTGAGTTGCTCTACACGGTCATTTTGTCGCAGGAGAGAGGCACACGAGCTGACCTTTGCCACAACTTTTCCGAAGAGACTAACTGGGACGTTCATTTTGCCAAGGCATGGGGTGACTGAATGACTTGCTCATGGTCAAGGAGGATGACAGATGTAGGGGAAAAGAAATCCAACCATCCAGGCAAACATCCCACCCAGTGGAGCATGCTACCTCTGCAGACATTGCTCAAGAAGGCAAAAATAAATGGGCTGGATTTTCTGGGACCATATAACCAGTAATTAGATGGTCTTTTTTCTCTTGCTTTTAGATGAACTAGGTCTATTAACTTTTCTGCCTTAGCATTTAAACTTTTCATGGTTGATACCATTCAATTAGTCTTTTAGTTAACAACCCATTGTTGCTTTAATGGCATTCAGAATACCAATTCACTCCTCCATGAACCAGTAAATCTCATCAGAAATTTCATTTGAAATTTTTCTCTCCAAACGGTAGTAGTAGAAATTGTAGTTTTGTGCCACTTCTCGTGTCAGATTTAAACAAAACTAAATTTATCAGTAACAAAATTTAAAGTGGCTTCAGCACAGGCAGGCCAGGATGCATATAAAAACTGTCTATAAAAACTGACCAAGCAGCCTGTCCTTCCATTCCTCCCCCACCACCGCGATTCCTGCGAGCAGTGGGACATAAATAACCAGCGCTTTGCAGCACTGATGCCGTGCTGTCTAACAGAGCTCCGCTGCTGGCTACGGACAGCAAAGCAGCAGTGCAGGAACAAATCCAAACATGGGAACCGGTAGCGGTGATATCAGACCTCCACCTTACAGCAGGTGATCTCACTCTTGTCTGTGGCCTGATGAGGAGCAGATCCTGTTATTTAAAATCTATTCATAGTAATTGGTTCTGGAATGCAATAATATCCAAAAAAATACTTAAGATTCTTAGGTTCTTTTATACGTAATTAAGAGTTTAAACTGTAAACCGACTATATTTTTACACGAGAAATATGTCCACAGGACACTTATAACAAAATGACATTTTATGTCATGTTTTCCTTGCTGAGCGAACCACTTGGCTATTTTACTTTTTGACAAAATATTTGATGTAGACATTTTAAGCGCTGTTCATCTATTTTGTTTCCAGTCGCAAAAATTCAGATGGTCAGCTCTGCCTTTTTTATCGTTCAACACACACTTCTGAACTGAACAACCCCAAGTAGACTATCACTAATAAAATAATGCACAGCCGTATCTCAGAAACATCTGCAGGTAAACCAGTATAATTTAAAATGGTCCAAGTGCTTTATAAATACATAGTTGCTTATAAGAGTTCTCCAGAAGCAAATACTTTAGTCTGTCCTACAAAGTACTTTGAGTAATGTTCATCAAAATCTGATGATAAAAATTCTTACAGTTTTTCATTTTCCTTAAAACTTGTAGAAAACTCCTTTGATCTGATGTAGTTTTTTGCAAACGCGGTTAGTCTTTGGAGAGCTTCTGACAAGCCTTCTCCTGTGATTGCACAACAGGGCTGTACGTACCAATTTCTGTCACAGCAGTGCTTCTTCACGTTGAATCTCCTGGTTATTTCCTCAGCATTTAAAGCTCCAGGCAAATCCTGCTTGTTTGCTAGCACGACAACTGGTACGTTTTTTATAGATTCGTTCTTTAAAATGAGTTCAAATTCTTTCTTTGATTCTTCTAGACGTTGCTTATCAGAGCTGTCCACAACATACAGGATTCCTTCTGCGTTTTCCAGGAAGTTGCACCAAAGCTGTCTCATTTTTTGTTGTCCTCCAACATCCCAAATTGTCAACGTAAAATCTTTTCCGGTTTCAATCATATCGACATTAAAGCCAATTGTTGGAATTGTTAGAAAATCTTCATTATACTTGAACTTGTACAACAGCGTAGATTTCCCAGCAGAATCAAGTCCTAACATCAGTATATTAGCTTGCTTGACTTTGGAGTGTTTGGTGCTCTGGAGGCCCATCTGTGCCGTGTTATCCCGTATGAAGCCTTTAAAGGTGGTATCCGCTCTCTTCTGTGCAGCCAAGTTTTTCAGTAAGACTTTTTCCCTCCTTCGCGAGATGAAGGGCAAAGAGTAAGGAAGAGGAAGTGGAAGCAGCAGCTTTGCGCTATGAAAAATAAGTAAAAGCTCTGTACAAATACACTCTGGCTTTTACCAACTTGATAATATGCAAACAGTGTTTATGATGGTGTAATATTCAGTGCCAAGCCTGTGGGTGGAACACTGAGTAATGCACCGATTGGTCGCGGAGCCCAAAGGTTACAGTCTTTGAACATGTTTGAACACTGACCCATTAGATGACCACCCTTCTCTAGAATTCAAGAACGTTTTTTACATCGTAAAATTGTCTGTGATCTGGTTATACACCCTGTCCCCACGGCCCGGGGAACCCCCCCTCCCATCTGCCACCGTTTGAGCGTGTGCTCAGAGAAAACTGCATTTATACTGCATCCATTTTGGAGAAGGAACCTAATATCAACACAGCCAGTGAGGTGGGGAAATCTTATAGGTTTGTCCGGACTTATCGATTTGTGAAATGACGAGGTACCTGATTCATCAGTGTATCTCCCAGCAATATATTAATCTCAAGTGGCTTCTAGTGTAAGTCTACGTAGGTACATGGACTCAACCAAACCACAGTAGCACGGGAGCTTTAAATGCTGAGCACTTAAAAATGTGCTCTGCTCTGAAACTGTTTCCCTTTGACTTAGTAAGTTCCCTTCCTGCTCATTCCTGTGTGAATTTGTCTGCTTTAATTATGCTGTTGTAAACTCGGTGAGTTATGTTTTTATGAACACGTCTAACTGCGCCCTGCATGATGGAGACAGATAAATACAGGTCTTATGATCTGGTCATCGGTGAGATTCAGCTACCTGAAATCAGGCGTTTCTGTTAGCTTCATTATGATCTATTCTGTGGTTTCTCGCCGATCCTGTGATGAAGATTTCCTTTGAGAAAGGAATAAGAAAGGTGGAAGTAACTGAGTCTCAATCAAAAGATGATTTTTTAAAAATTATTTTTATTTTTATACTTAAATTCTAAATAGTAGATTAAAAAAGAGAAGAAATAGAAAATTTAGTCTAATATTATTTAGTTCATGTTAGGTCTCCGCTTTTTGACAGCTCCTAGATCTATGCTGAGCTAGTCCAAGGCATACCAAGTCCTTCAATACTTATTTGCCCTTATGGCCAGATAACTGGTATTTATTAGTACCCTTTGTCTTTGCTTCAGAAAGTACATAATCAGCAAATAGATGTAAAGGTCTTCTGGCCAAATGAGCTGCTGACTGATAGGGTAATCATTTTGGTAATTACGACATCGGTTGCCCCGGATATTACACATTATGTAAAAAAAAGTCAGTCTTGACAGACAAGTTATAAGCTGGTTTCTCTTGAAGCTAAAAGGGTTATACCAGAACTAATTGGGGGCAACAAAAGACGACAGCGACAGCCTCACTCTTGTACATTTTTCTTGTTTAATATCATACATAGATTATGTATAGGATTTCTTTCAGGAAAAAGTATTAAACCATAGAAGAAAGTATTGTTGTTTCTTTATAAATAAAGTATATGAATTGAAAGATGGGGACAGAGGCAACTATGCAAAACACGTTGTTAGCACAGTCAAATGAATCATAATTCCCTGCGAAATAGCATGTCATTTCCATGAAACATGGTTGTCTTGATAAAGGGCAAAACCTCCCTCCTGCGTGAGCTGTGACAGCGTGGATGGATGTATCCCTGGGTAGTGCTGTGATTTAAAGATTACTTACAGTTCTCTGCCCTGTACGTTTCCTTCAACTGTATTCGATATTTATGGTCTCAACTGTTATTTTGCTAAATCTGACTGTCACTTTAAAGAAGCGATTAAATGACGTCTGACATTTTACAAGCAAACCAAATTTATTTCCAGGACGGAACACCCACTTTCTGAGGTCTGCATGTTTCCACAGGTGTAAAACGTACCTCAGCAAAGCACTGGTTTGGTTCCGAGAAAGGTTTTGTAACTCAAAGCCACATCCGATGATTCCTTGTGCTCCTTAGCAGCTTGTGCAGCGGTACGTGATGCCAGCAGAGTCGCAGTCACCTGCACGTGGCGCACCGTGACGAGGCCTCTCCACCCACTAGCAGGAGGCCGGCTGAGTGGCACTGCAGGCTTCATCCATCATCCATCATCCATCGTCCATCATCCATCATCCATCATCCATCGTCCAGCATCCAGCATCCATCATCC